>NC_091143.1:21423194-21723194 GCF_041381155.1 Argopecten irradians | reverse complement strand
ATTTGGAATTTTCTGGAAAATCAATACAAGTTTAGAATAAAAAAAGAATGCGTCCTGACGTTCCTGTGAAACGTATGTATTTACGGGTCTTGATTCATATGTTTTTGCGTGCGATTGCATAATCTTTAACATAAAATCGATGAACCACACAATATATATTTCTTGCTCGAATTCGGACCCAACGCTGTCAGATTTGTATGCACAAGACATACGTCCTTAATACAATGGTAACTAAATTCCAATTCAACAATATTGCACCTTGATTAATTAATTAGTATCTAGACACAATTCATCTGCCCCAAATTAATATTTCTTAACATTTGCTTAAAGTGAACAGTCGGGCAAGGATGGCTAAAGTCGGTAAAAATGGTGTGAATGTATCCAGTATAATTTCTTATGAAATGGAAAAATCAAATCTCTCGTCAAAATCTGTCTGCGTACGAAGAAATAAATTTAAAGTATAGAAATTCTAAAACGTCCTCCCGGCTCACTATGTCCGTGGTTACATTTCCACGCAGCCTCCCATTCAATGCTTTCAACTTTTCTTTACTTTAATGGTCAGAACTGGGAAACTAAGCAGAACTCGACCGTCGTATTAATATGTGAGAACTTTTGGAAGGCCAATGAACGCATTTAGACTGGTTTTCTTTGCCCGACTATTCACTTTAATTGGTATCAATGCAAGAGATACATATATTATGTTTTCGCTATTGATTTGGGTCAACAGGAATCCGCATTCATCTAGATTATATCTTCGTAAACTTATTTTGAATATGGTATGCTTAAATGGCATAAGACAATGACTGGAACATTGTATTATGATAATAAATCATTGTATTCAAACAAAAACGGACGAATACAATACTCAAATTGCCAATCCGTATTCTGTCGTTCAGTTTGAGTATATTCAGCGCCAACATAGATATGTTGGAATTCAGTGTTCCGGAATCCCGGACCCGGATCCGGCTTTACAGGTGTTATCGTTAGTGTAATCATCCGGTTTTCCGCCCTACTGAGTGCGATGTAAACCTCGTTGCGCGAGTGGCTTGTTTTGTGGTACTAAATTAATCATATTGGCACATTAAAAATAAATTGATGAGATCTTATATATAAGCAATTATAAGGTAGTTCACTTTCACTTACAGCCATGCTCATACTACAATTATTGCTCGCTCGGTTTATATAGAATACTCAGAGCAAAAACCATAGTCATACATGCAACTGTCTATAAATTTGACGACAAAGCGGATCATGATGTTATTTCATAATTCTTTGAACTTGAACATATCTAAGTTTAAAAAAAAATACTATTCCAAGGTAAAACTATGTATTCAAATCAGAGACCAGGTAAAAGAGCAGTGAAGAGATATTACATATGAGGCAAATCCAGTACAAGGTTAAACAGAACGAACGCATGCCATTCACTAAATCACACCGGTAATCATTATTGTAAATAATATTTTTGGTACAGTGTATTATCTGTCTAAATTGAGGTCATGAGACATGACAATGAGATGATTATAATACAAATAGTTCACACCGCCGTGATAGCACGTGCGCTTTATTAACGCTTTCGAATCACATATTTCCTTTGAAATCCATGTAATAAGCACTGTCATTGCAATTGCAATCCAACTTTTTGCCACGCCGGTTTCTCTCAGCAGACAGTTAGTCGCATCCTTTGCATATATGCCAGCCTTGAGCATAATGTGTTTTTTGATTAAAAAGATTTTCACTTAGAAATGATACCACAAACCATCTACCGCTTAACTGAAATTGACATTATTATATAACTTTCTATTCCTTGGGCGTATTATTAGGCAACACATCAGCTTATCGTTAAATTGAAAAACACATCTGGATGAAAAATCTAATTTTGTCGCTTTTGAATCAATCTAGAACAAAGGCATGGACCTTGATTATGTGTCAACAAAACATAAAATACAAAACATAACTCCGTACTTCATTATAGTGTTTTCAACAGAAACATCTGGTCCTAACGTTTATGACAAAAGTTTTTATATTAATTTTCTACCCTTGTTTATATCAGTACTTGAAATGAACGATTTGATATAACATTACACTGATAAGATAGGTAACAATGATGGTATTTATGTCCTAACCTGCCCTAATATTGCTGTACGGTTCATTCAGACTAGTAGGCTTTTATCATTCGTATAAGCCGAAGGTAATCCAGAGCTCGATTACAGCAGTCACATCTTGTAAGAGACTACCCTCTTAAATGCTCGGTTCGGTAACGTATATGTAAATTCAGATCTATCACAGAGGGTCATTGTATTATCGAAACCTTAAATGAAAAGTTTTTCATCAGTATTTCTGAAATGTTTCAATGTCTTTTAATTGTGTTAGTTTTATTTATATAAAAAAAATGATTGTACAACATTGCTGACTGCGGGTTAAACTCTTTGATTGATAAATATAAGCATTTTATAAAACAATACCCCAATTTTACACCTTAGTTAAGTTTTGTTAACCCTCACTCCTTTTTAAATCATATGCAAGAAAAAATCTACACCTCTGGGAAATCCCTATTATTCTCCATATACCAATTTTTGATACATATATATCCCCATCTAAGCGATATTTTTCATTATGCCTAATTATCAATTTGTATTTAAAGTATGTCTCTCTGGCGTTGATGGTTAAACCCGCTCTAGGTCATGTTCGGTTATTTTTCATATGAGACAAGCCTGGTTCCCTGTACTGTAAGGAACAGTTGTAAAACAGCACGACTCCATATATAATGAAAACTACAATTTCGAGTAGGCTTTCATTAAAAACCGAAATCGCGCTTCGACAGGGCCATTACTGATAGCTTGTTAGCAAAATGTTCGCAACGTCATCTAATAGGGAGAACACTGGACGTATCAGTTTGACTTTCACACTATCAGCATCACAACACAGCAGCGATCATCCTCGATGTTCCAGGGGTCACTATCGCTGTTTTTATATCCACACCTGAGCTATGTCATCGCTAAAATGAAGGCACTTCTGAACCAGGAGAAAACTCTGACCATTCATTAGACTGCAGAGACTTCGTTTGAAGATGTACAGAGAGTAACGCTCATAACAAAAGGTCAATTTAGCAGAAGTCAATTCAAAAACTCCAATCAAAGTATGACGTTTGTTGCTTTATATTCATTCTGTATCAGTATAGAACATAGTTCTGTTACCTCGTGAATAGGTAGTGGTTGTGAAGTCATCAGTTCGTGGGCGTAATGTCATACATGTCAAAGAAAACGTTAAAAAGTTAATTCGCGCATAAAAATGACGTCACAATGAACATTTAATTAATCTATCCACGACATATTTATTCATTATTGATATCAGATGGTTGTAGAGTACACAATTCTTAGACATTTAACTGATATATAATCCATTTTTTCTATGTGCCATTGTTCATGGCAATGTATATGTTATTTTTTCTAGAAGGAGATGACTTTTATGGAATTGATATGCTACCCAATACGCAACATCAGAGAATAACATATTCTGAAAAAATAGCTTGTACACTATAATCCTCTTATTGTGATTTTATACCAATGTATGTTCTGATACTTGTGCCGGATTGTCTAAAAGCTTGTTTCAAGATAAAACAAATTGATAAGATAACAAAGGAATGTAAGAAACCCGGACTGAATTATAGGTTTGGTTGATACCAATCTGCGGAATCAAAAGCTGCATTAAACGTCTACTGATTAAATATGGGTTATAGCAAATTAAATCATACATGGCATATCACTGACATCTGTGTTTAAAGGTCGATACGGGGACATCTGATACACATCGTCTAGGGGATTCAACTGGCAATTATAGTCTTCAGATACTTTACATATGCATGTGCAGATCCCATAAAGAAACTATTTGTTAATATAATTGCAGTGTTAACAATTCTCTGGCAACGAAACGGAAAGACGAAATGTATTAAATTTCTCATCCAGTAACCCAGTGGCTATATATAGTTAATATCAAGGATTTATAAACCTATGTCCTTGATATCCATATAATGTAATGAAAATAAAAAAATAGCAACGATTTATACAATAACTGATAAAATTGATCATTATAAAAATCACACTACATAACACCACTTACTGAAAGAACAGAACAGAGGTTATTCCGGTAAAAGGTATCTTCTTTGTGGAAAGTTATGGATTGTGACGTCATTATTAAAGTGAGCGAAACGCTTTCATTCTCTCTGAAAAATATGATGTTAAGTTCGCAAACACATGACGTCACAACCAATACCTGCCAGCAAGGGCAGATAATCCTTTAATGTGCGAACACGGAATAAAGACCATGTGATCCGATTGTTTGTCATTAATCTGTCTTTAAATCTAAGCTGTTAATGTGATACAATAAAATGGAATCAGCCAATTCTAATGGTCATATACTACATGTATTTCGTTAGTTTGGTTTCAGAAGGATTCTGTTTGTTTCCAGGACGTACACATACATGTAACATTGTATACATCTTCATTGGAACTAGTTTTAGTTACGAATTTCCACGACCACATTGCATAAACCTATACCATCACATGGAAATAGCTACGAACAAGAACATGTTGTGTGCCCTACTACATCAGGATCTTATTTTACTGGGCGATTCAAACTGTATTATATTAGGAGTATTTGTATATAAGGAATATACAATCAATGACTCCCTCTAAAAGTGCAGCCTTTCATCATGTAAACCAATTTACATAATGCATTTAGAATTGGTTTTCGGTGCAAACCCCCGGAAGCATAATGGCCTGTGAGGGAAGAATGCAATGAAAGCGCTAAAGTTAAAAGTGCACACCCCTTTTGTAAATTATCTTTACAAAAATCAGTCACTGGATCACTCCACCTAGATACCAATTCTGATATAAATCCCCATCTGCCGTCAGCGTACGAGGCTCATTTTTCGAAAGTTAAGTTGTTAATTTTGAATAATATTCTCAATGACAAATTTGACTTAAAGGAATAGACGACCTCAACTTGGTATATTGATATTTAGGAAGCGTTCACGCATATTTAATGTTTAAATCACACTTAGTAATTAGTTGTATTCTGTTTATGGACCTGCGTGCCATTATTTCATACAAATTTGGCTGTATACAATATAGTATCAGTAACAAGCCAAAACATATATCTATATCTATAGTTGATAGATCGCGTTCGCAGTTTAAGTTTGTCTAGAAAGGCAGATGGAATCATTAACCACTTAAAAGGGACGACAACTCTAATTTTTAACTTTTACATTTTACATTAAAATTCTTCTTTAAAATGTGTCCGGAAGGTATTGGAAATAGCTAGACTGTGATAAAATATCAAATATTTCATAGTATAATATATTCTGGGCAAACATCGCACGTGGCCATATTGTCACAATTTCACGTAAAAAAATAGCAAGTGTCTAAAAGAAAAATCATATTAGTGTTTGAATATAGCGTTATTTCGGGCCTTTATTGTATCAGTATCAACAGATGCACACGTGCAGTCTTTACAACGGTATTATTTTTAGCGTATATTTTATCACGTGCAACCTTTACAATGGTATTATTTTAAGCGTATATTTTATCATGTGCAGCCTTTACAACGGTATTATTTTAAACTAGTGTTTGAATATAGCGTCATTTCGGGCCTTTATTGTATCAGTACAATTTTTAAAGGGGGATTCTATTGAAACCAAAATGGGGTTTTATCATATAGTTCGGAATTTAGTTCAGCATATGTACACATCAAACATTGAAGTAATCGAAAACATCACAGGCCGTCGTTATTGACACATGTATAGAGCCGGAACAAAATCCTCTATGATGACAGACACCGGATTGATGATCAAACTTTCGATTTTCTGCGATTTTGGGCTTTGTTACATCTATTCAAAACAATGAATGACTGTAAAAATGACAGCATTACAGTACATATTGATTTTAGGCCTCAGATTACTATTATCTTCAAGTGCAAAACTTACTGTACGAGTTACCTCCCTTCCGAAAACGTAATGTAAACGGTTGATGACACATTGATATGTAAAAGAGTTGTACGGCTGTCATTAGACACATTTTTATATAAGAAAATAACCTTGTAGGGTGGTAGGGTGGAATGTCAAGTACACGTCAGAAAACTGACACGTTCAATTGTAACTGTACACATGTGCTGTTGTAAGTCGGAAATAGTGTTCAGTTGCTTGCGAAAGAAGCCTAGTGATTCCGATTGCTTCTTGAGCTGAGTAAGTATGTAAGTAGACTTAGACCATACAAACACTTAGTCAATCAGACCCTATTTGATATATATATTTCCAAAGATTCACGGAAAATGTCGCAATTGACGAGAAGTATGATACTTTCTGGACGAGTTACCTCCCTTTCGGAAACGTTAGGTAAGAGTTGGGTTATAATTAATTTATCTAAACGTTTATATATGTATAACAATAACTTGATTTTGATATTGTACTAATTTTCAAGTGAGTGTATATATATCTATATGCGTTTGTTATATTTCATTATTCCAATAAGTTGTAAACTCACGGAAGTAAAAGAATTGAATGTGAATTGAACTCTAACAATGTAAAAATCTCTAAAATGAACAACCCGGAAGGTGTTTTAACAGGCTAGTAGTAAAGCAAGGTAAATCGATTTGGTTCTGAAATTAAATTATAGCGAGAAATGGAAAGCAGCATGGTATTGTTACATTTCTTACAAAACCTTCAGCGAAAAGGATATCATTCTTTGTTTCTTAGTGTATAAAGCTAGTATATCAATAATCCGAAATAAAAGGCCAAAATAAATTCAAAGTAAAATCAAAATCATTTCTATGGAATATATATTCAGCCACTATAGGGCCTTCTACAGTCCGAAATAACACTAACACAACGTGTTCGTCTACATGTTTGTTTACATCTATTGTGTGCAGGTACGAAATGTCTCGGCCCGTTTGATGTATACATTTCTTACAAAACCTTCAGCGAAAAGGATATCATTCTTTGTTTCTTAGTGTATCCCCTTGTCATGCTTGGTATAAACGTTATTTGAATAAAACATTATGTAAAAAAATAATATATATATATAAACAGGAATTGTAATATCAAAGCCTATTTGGATTATTTAAACCATGCCTCTATGGAAACCAGAGTAAGGTTATAGCTATGGATTATGAGCAGCTCGCTATATTCTGGCTGCAGGATTACTATAAGAATGAGTCGACAATTATTACTAGCTATGGTAATTCTGGAGCATTTGTCAACCTCATTTTATATACTTCACCCGACAGGATATATCCTTTTGTTGAATTATTTATTTACTCCGACACCTTGCTCGCCCCACGTGGGCACATATAAATCTCGCGGAATTACAACTTTGGTAATAAGGACTAATTTATCGATCTCCCTTAAGACAAGAAACCTATACCTTCACAACACCTTCCCTGGTACGATCTCCATGGTATCATTAACGTTCGCATACAGATAGCGTATATATTACTTCCACAACGTAGCTAAGTTAAAGAATGCCTAAAACAATGAGATTGGAAGCGTCAACATGAAAAAAAACCCACCTAATGCATATCACAATAATTGCTTTGCAAAAACATACTGTTGAGATGAATGCATCTTCTATTTTCGAACAGTGTTTGACACTAAACTAAATGATGATTATTGCGTATTCTGATAAAATACATAAACATGTGAAAAAGGAAAGTACTGCAAAAAGGTTCCATGCTACAACTTTTTGAATAAAATAGCTTTTTTCATAGTGATGCTTCTTGTATTTATGAACATACTCTTGCTGTATCTTAATCATCTACACACGCTCTCTCTAATGAACATACACTTGCTGTACCTCAATCATTTACACGCTCTTTCTAATGAACACACACTTGCTGTATCCAAACATTTACACGCTCTCTCTAATGAACATACACTTGCTGTATTCAAACATTTACATACTCTCTCTAATGAACATAAACTTGCTGTATTTAAACAGTTACACGCTCTCTCTAATGAACAAACATTTGCTGTATCTCAATCATTTACATGCTCTCTCTAATGAACATACACTTGCTGTATTCAAACCTTTACATACTCTCTCTAATAAACATAAACTTGCTGTATTCTAACATTTACACATTCTTTCTAATGAACACACATTTGCTGTATCTCAATCATTTACACGCTCTCTCTAATAAACACACACTTGCTGTATCCAATCATTTACACGCTCTCTCTAATGACCACACACTTGCTGTACCCAAACATTTACACGCTCTCTCTAATGAACACAATCTTGCTGTATTCAAACATTTACACGCTCTCTCTAATGAACACTTGTTTTATATCTCGATCATTTACACACTCTTTCTAATGAACACAATCTTGCTGTATCCCAATCATTTACACGTTCTTTCTATTTTTTCTATTGTTTCTAGTGAACACAATCTTGTTTTATCCAAATCATTTACACATTCTCTTTAATGAACACAATCTTGCTGTATCCAAATCATTTACACATTCTCTTTAATGAACACAATCTTGCTGTATCCAAATCATTTACACGCTCTCTCTAATGATTACACTCTTTATGTATCCAAAATGTTTGTAAATTATTGTCATACCTCTATAATGAAGGAATTTTTGTTATTTGATGTCAACCACGTGTTTCTTGAATATTTGTCTGTAATATTATGGATGGAATCTTCTTTGCTGTAAAAAAAAAAAAAAAAACCTTTCATTTTCTTTTTAAACATGAATCCAAGAGAACTCGACTTTTGTAATAAAATCGTTGTCCCTTTATATCAGTTTCTGTTCTTGGATCCCTGCTATAGCCTTTTGTCCATAGTATCGGTCTGATATCTCTTTCCAAGTTCCAACCGCCGACGATGTCAAATAAACGCTTTTGACAGCATTGTAAAAATACTGAAATATATGAATGTGTTTTTAATGTAGAATAGGTGTCGGTGGAATTTACGATCTACGTATTACATCACCATCACCTAATAAACCTGGACTTCTGCTGGCTTTATATTTTCTTTCCTGTGTCTTTGGTATGGAGTGTAATTCTGGCTCGTCTCAGATAAGCACGTATAGACGTTTAACGGCGGCCGGGGGATTAATGAAAACCTCGGTAAAAATTAGCCGTGCTCGGTTAACTGAAGGTCTTCATTACGCTGGAGACCAATTTGCAGCCTATCGAATTAGCTTTGTTGAGTCCCTAAGTACATTAGGAAATTATCATCTTATCTTTTCTTATCAGCAGCCAGCGTAAGCTAACTCTGGTATCAGAGAGGGCCGTTTTTTTACCTTACTGATTGCACAAATATGTATACTGGTGAAACACATCATAAATAAATTGTTAGGACTTTCTCGGTTAATCGTAGCAGCACGCTTCCCTACAGCTCGATAGACATATAATCTGTTAAATAAGACATCATCATTGCATAAAAAATTATCCGTTCCGTGAACCATGGACTGGGTGATATCAACAACCCGTTCGTGTTGCTGATGCAACCCAATCGTATACTTGGAATTGGCTGATAAGATTTCGTGATGTAAGACATATATAGAAGACGATGTTCCAAATGTGATTGAAAGATAATAATAATGCATATTGCATCCGGCTAAAAGAGAATATGTCTATATCTAAACGTGATGGCAATATAAAATGTCTGTCCACTGTGACTGTTTATGCAGACGTTTATGTGATGAGTCGGAAGCACTAGTATTACTGAGATTATCGCTGATGAAGCCAGCGTAATAACGCCGCCGTTTACTTAACACCATCATTTGGTGCTGACTGATGATAGTCTGTCGTAAACCTGACGAGTTGATTGAGTAGCGTATTGTTCATAACTACAACACGAACATTCAATTAGTGATGTATGACTAAATGGCTTCCAATCCTACAGACGACTTGCCATAACCTATCTCAACCAGACTGTTTGGTGTATATTCACTTCAAAAGTGTCCATCGTTATATGTAATTTCAAACATACGACATTCATTGAAATGCTAAGCATCGTCAACAGTAATTCCAAATACAAATGTATATTGCAATTGTTAAAATAAGAAATTATGTTTATACCAAAGCAATATGTGAACAAACGAGATATTCAGAATAGGTCATGATCATTCCGACAAACGACTATAAATAGGAACATTGGAAATGTCTTTCCGTAGAATATAATTAAGGCTCTGACTAAAATGATGTTAATATATAGATGATACATTGGCTTTGAAGGAAACCAATACGGATAATAGGTACGAATACATTGCCAATAAATTGACTGTTTTTATGGGGATGTCGGAAAGAACCATATTTCCATATTCTGGAAATGTGTCGCCCTTTACAGGCTTCCATCCAAGCTTCGCAGTCTTGCCTAAGGCCTACAACGTCTTGTTGTCAAGGTTATCGTTGTCATGTAGATCATTGTTTAAAACTTTGATAAATTTTCGTACAAATGGAAGCACATCTGCCATCAGAAAATATCTTATTACATATATATGTACTTAAGAAACCAACAAAGGGAACATTCAATATTGGGTCAACGTAAGTTAATCACTCACCTTGATTTATTCATTGGAATTTTTAGTGTTTTTTTTTCACTCTTCTTTTACCATTCACTACCTAGCCCTATGTAATAACATAGAATGAGAATCGACGAAAACCGAAAAAAATATCATGATAATTATGGACGTGTCTGATAGAGGTTTGCTTTCCTGATTGCTTTATCCGGGATTCGGCATGGGCCGCTGTGCACTACAGGAAACCGCCCATTCGATTTATATCATACTTCAAGTACATACACAACTCGTTAGGATTCATGGCAAGACAACTTTTGTAAGCTATCTACAAATTGCATCATCACGCTGCGATTGAGATGAGCTATTTGTTCTTATTGGATGTTAACTAGACTTTAATAGAAGTTTATGTATTCACTATTTCCTATGCCAGAACATACCATTTCTAGATGAGGTAACCTTTATCAGCAGATAATACAATACATTGACTCACTACTACGGACACAATCGTATTCAATCCGATTAACGTGGCCTTTTGACATATTTAAAACATGATAATAACCTACCTACATTCACGTAAAAGTGAACTGAGATTTTCTACATTGAGGAAGTGTTTTTGCAAGACTTGATCAACCTATTAGAACAAAGAATTCATTGAAACTAACATAGCAAAAGGTAAGTAGGACTAAGGCTAAATGACAGACATGGGTTACATTGTAACTATAATTCGTAGGGGTGGTTGTGGATGTGGTGGTGGTGGTGGGCACATCATATTTTGTATATCTCACTTGGTTACGCAATTAATTTTGATAAAACCCCAATTAGAATGAAATGTATTAAACATGATTTGCAATGGTCTTAGCATGACCTTAATAACATAACTACTCTCGATCGCATTAATGAGTATTATCAAATATAAATATAGTTAGTTAAAGTGAATAGTCGGGCAAAGAAAACCAGTCTAAATGCGTTCATTGGCCTTCCAAAAGTTCTCACATATTAATACGACGGCCAACTTAGTTTCCCTGTTCTGACCATTAAAGTAAAGAAAAGTTGAAAGCATTGAAAGCGAGGCTGCGTGGAAATGTAACCACGGACATAGTGAGTCGGGAGGACGTTTTAGAATTTCCATACTTTAAATTAATTTCTTTGTACGCAGACAGATTTTGACGAGAGATTTTATTTGTCCATTTCATAAGAAATTATACTGGATACATTCACACCATTTTTACCGACTTTAGCCATCCTTGCCCGACTGTTCACTTTAAAGACAACGACAAAAAAAAAAAAAAAAAAAAAAAACAAACGGCAGAAGAAAATAAGAAGAAAAAGTGTTTCAATTCTTACTTGCTGTTACAAATATGAAATTGGAGGCAGATTTAGATTCATATTTGTTATGTGATTACAATTCTTCATCGTTTCAAAACAAACGTTGAGCTTTCATTAAATTTGAAATGAATTCCATGGTATGTCGCTACTTTTTCGGTGCAATAACAACGAGGAAACGCGACGCTAAACACATAACATTTTAGTCGACATATTCAGTTTAGAAAAAGATTTGTTCAAGGTTAGAATAGCCAGGGCGTTACTTGTTTATTTATAAATGATTTGATGACATCAATGTGATCCATTAATTACTTGAAGTTTTCATTCATTTTACTTTAACGGTTTTATTGACAGCATTCAAGGGCCATCTGAAAAGCAAAGAGTTTTAAGCTGGTAAAATGTATTGTAAACATTAACCTTCAATAAAGTTGTCAGAAATCTGATACACGGACCTATATATAGCTCCACTATGCTATATTGGAAACTGATGGCTTGTCGTTGATATATAAATTAAACAAAACATATACGGATTGTTTTACTATAAAGTGTTACTTATTTGAATAAAACACTACTTATTTTAAAAAAGAACATTGCATTGTGATTTCATTCTATTAAATCACCGAAACGATTTTTTTTTTCAATTATCTATTGATAGTAAACATTCATATTGCTCTTAGAAATTCATTAGCAGGGGAAAACTATAATCACGATGTTTCTGTATTTGTTCTCGTAACAAACAAGGGAAACATAATGTCCCTTTATAAAACCATCGCCAATTACAGACGTTCGAAATTAGACACGCAAAAATAGATACGGAATGAAGTCCATATCAAACAGATTACACAGTACCTATATCATTACGTACTATTGCATTATACAATTGTATGGTGTTTTTTCGATAACATGTAGATAAATGTTTCTTCGTTTTATTACAAATAATAAAGTCAGATAATATGAATTCATAAAGAGCCTATCGGACACATATGAATATTGCTGCGAACATAGACTGTCGTCGTTATCATTTTGAGAAGATTTTACATTTGCACGTGACTTTTCTGTCGACCGCAATTTAACGAAACAGTTACACTACATCCATGACAAAATGAAATGTTCACAATAACTATATAAATGATATATTAGCCCTAAATCTTATCGACACAAGAGATCAAAAATAGATATGAGTAACTGCTTGTGTGGCTCGCTTCATGATAGAGTTATTCAAGGAATTGTCGGTTTGAAAAACTTAAAAAAACCCGGTTCTGGTAAACAAACTGATAGTAAGTTTTATTTATATTCAGTGAGCGTATTTATGACAGTATCTATTCAAATATGTTTAAAAAAAAAAACAAACAAAAAACCGAATAATTTATTGGGTAATACGACTGGTACCTGCTATCATCCAGTGCCATGTAATGGATAGCATGGTTACGAGGAAGCGTCATTGCAACCGACAAAAATACATATATCAGTATTAAACGATTTGATTTAAAACACAGCATAGGTCAGATTGAAAATAAATTCTTTCTTCTCTAAACACCTTTCTCGGAAAAGCATGAAATTGAATCAAACCCATAGGGAAGGGCCTCCCACAGAGCAAATATGTCACATATCATGACTTCAGAAGTCATACTGATGAGAAGTTATGGTCGGATCAAACATCTAAGGAACTGTCGAGATAGAAGGTCATATGAGGATCCGAGAAAAAATGTTATCAAGAATGAACCACCGTCTCACCCCCCTCACCCCCTTAAAAAAGATTTCGAGACAAAAATGGCATCAATTTGATATGAGAATTGAGAAAATTGCGTGAATGAAAAAAAAATCGAGACACAGAGAATTGAAGGTGATATAAGTAGTTTGAGAATAGTTTTGTTTAAAATGATACAAATACTTTCTATCGCCATAGTCTGGTAGATTGTAGATGGTCGTCTCCAAATATGTAGGTCACTGTGACACATTAGTTCAGCTTTCACTGTTCTAATAGTAGGGTAACCCATCTGTAATGTTGGGAGGTCACCTACTGCCGAGCTGTATCCGCAGTTTGACTCCGGTCACATTGTTCTGACAACGGATCGCAAACAGCACATTACTTGGCAGAATGATTAGACGGATCGTAATCATGATAAGGGGTTTCTGGTGCTGCGATTGAAGCAGAAAAAAATCAATAATTATACTTGATTGTCTGTAACAACTACCTTTGGTATGAGTGAAATGAGGTGATTTGAATTATAAACGCCCAGTTGTCTTCTTGAAAATATCTTGAAATGCAACACCATTAAAGATGTACCAAGAGAAGCGAACTCTATGCTTAAGAAGAAATTGTGACAAATGTAGGGACATTTATTACCCACGTATTGCAGAAAATTTTAAATGATGAATGTTCAATGTATCTGTGTTGCTGAGGTGATAAATGTATCAGCATTATTTATCTATTTACTCTGTGATATATGTATTGCTTTGTTGATACATATATGCAACAGCTAATGTACTTTTCCCCACTGATCAATTCTTGTTTCGTCCCGTTATCTCATTGCATTCAAACAATTAAATCTAAATCTCTATGACGTTATCAAAAACGAGTTTTTATAATTTTGTTAATGTTTGTTATGGCAATCAAGCAGAAAGCTGACATTTTCAAAATGGAGGGAATATGCATGTCTTTTACACAAGCTAGAGCCATTTTAATTTCTATTTCAACGAATAGAGTTATTGTCCATAAAAAAGGTTTTATTCTATTATAACAAAAGCATACCAAGTGCACAGACATGTTTACACGTGCATTGTCCTAGGTTAGGATTTTTACTCAATATACGTGTACCTTAGCCACAGCGCCATATATAGAATCAAATCAAAGTTTTATGTAGGCGATTGTTTTCTAGAAATTGGTATTTGAGACAGTCACACCTCGTTGTATTGGAATCTGTAATGGTGTCGCGGCTGTATACCCCTCTTTCCCTGTCTGCTGGTACCACTACTCAGTTACTGTACTACAGTGGACCTGTCGACTCCTAAAGTGTGCTTGCAGCCCAAAAGGACCATGATGCTAAAGCAACGATAAGAACGCTGTCTACAAATAAAAGAACTTTCAAGTTTTTTGTACAGAATTAACAGACACACGACACCATAATTGGTGCCTACATTCAGGATAACTGTTTATGATGATCGTAAATAAAAATGCTTGGAAGAAAACCTTTTCAATTTTATTTGGATTATGATATGCACGCTATAATTGTTATCGCGCACGCGATGATTAGACAACAATCATTTTGAAAACAAAGAAAGCAGTTGTAGACATTTCGTGCATCAAGTTATTTGCTTTCATTTTGTATTCATGAGATTTATTCAATAGCGAAAACGAAAAAAGGCTCAAAACATGTACCAGCGCTTCATATTATCGGACACCACATCGATGCTATTACATCAAAAACAATAAAACCCTAAATTACATGTTATCAAGTGTTTTTCTTCTCTATAACGTCTGAATTAAGAATGCATTGGGTTTGTAATGTGTCTATCTACCATATCTATAAGTTTATCTTGAAAGATTCCGTAGCGTATGTTTGTGCCATTGAAGTTCTTTACATACACAAATGTTTATGGAATAGTATTTATGGCAAATTATCACAAATCGTTATTCTGCCAAATTATCAACAATATTTGCTGCTAACCTTAGGCTTTGTGGTTGATAAAGAATATACGTATCCTGTATGGGAAATGCTTAAGCCATTTAACTAGCACGCTAGACAATTACTTAACATAATCGTTATCTCCAACAACATAATCATTATCTCCAATATATCTTCAATATTAATATCAATGGCTTCATCCATTATGACACATTACGACTTTTAAATGACATTTTTTAAACGGTCAAAGAACCCAGGGTTCAGATTTCCAACAACGTTCCAAGAAGAATAATAAATTATTCAATATATGCATAACGCCTCTCCGATAAGCAATGGTTGGCTCAATAGTAAAATTAATCATTCTTATCTGTTTTTACACTTCAATGCTCATTTTTAATAATGTCCCAATCCTTACAAGGAAGAAAGATGATATACAAAATGTTGTTACACTGATATTGCATTTGTTATTATTGTAAATAAGAATGTAATATGTAATACAAGGCCGTGGAAATGTCAGTCATTCCCGAAGGCATTCAGTAAGACATTTTTTATAGCTAAAGGCTACACGATGGGTACTAAAACAGGAAGTGTTCTGCATCTTATAATTCTCATGTCGTTAAACTGTCCGAATTATCAATACCGCAGTCATATAGGCATGTACGATAAAGGTCCTCTCCATATTAACATGTCTGGTCTATCGCTTTATACAACCGTTATTCAGTGAAATATCTGCTTCAGAACATTAGAGAAATATAACAGTTTTCATAAAAAGTCCTCTTGTCGACTGCTAATATACATACACTACGTAGACGATTTTTGTGTCTCAGCAGTTGCAGAGAACCATTGTCCCCGGGACAATCAACTTCTGATAATATCCAAAATACACTGCATAGTTTTACAGAAATAATCAATATAGGAACAATGGGGTTTTTTTCCTGAAGAATTACTGTTTGCGTTTTAATCAATATTTTAGAAGCTATGGTCATTAACACGGTTCGATTCCATTGTTTGGTGAGTGATTTGATAACATTTACCTTCACTTAACAAAAACTGACTTCTTCGACGTAGTGTGTGACTGACTAAGACATCACGTCGTGTGTACATAAACACTTAAATTGATATGTACTACCTAACATTTTTGAAAATGGATCTTGATGGAACGTACTTCCTAAAATGGCTATATATGTGTGTCTTTAATTGCCCTAATAACATCCAGATATAATACACGGTATAATAACAGATATTGAAAGCGACCAAAATCACCACTAGGTCACAAAACACTCAACATATTAACTCGACTAACACACTTATTTCAGATACATTGATATACAGTAGTATGGAAATGGGTTCCCAGTATATCTGATATAAGCAATATACGAAGCAGTGGCAGAATGCTAACTATACGGGTTTAGAGCGTATATACAATAACACCCAAATCAATAACACAGATGAAGATGGACGGGTTCTGCACAGTGACCGTCAAGTGACAAAGAACTGATGTGACAATCGATTTTACTACTTTTCACGCTTATAGAGAAGGATGGATGCATTAGCTAATATTCTAATATTGACATTAGAAAACCAGATCGCAGAAATTGCTAAGTTTATCTTATAGAAGTTAAACGATCGATCTCTGATTCTGAACACTCTTGCGCCTGATAGGAATGGACTAATTGGACGTCACCGTGTCTTACATCACTAATGTAAGACGTGTCATTCATTCTTGTATATTGAGGAGATATTTGCGGGAAGTTACCGATTGTGACGTAATTACTTTGTGTGTCTGTGATAATATGACATTTACGGTCGTAAACACATAATTCTTACCCACCAGGAGATATTTGCGGGAAGTTACCGATTGTGACGTAATTACTTTGTGTGTCTGTGATAATATGACATTTACGGTCGTAAACACATAATTCTTACCCACCAGGGAAGGTAACTCTTTAATGTGCAATGATGGAATAAATAAAATAAAAAGGCCTAAGTTAGATAATGAAAAAATGACGCTACAGTATATTATGAATGCTATGATGATCGGTATGTATGTATTTGATTATTTAACTTAATTATACTAGTAAAATAGAATTAGGTTAAATAATTAAATGATATCCAGTAAAAGTAGTAAATGTCTTTATTTCCAAGAAAAAACTTAAAACTAATAAGTCGATATGACCTAGATGTGGATACTGTACGGTGTGGCACAGTAAGAGCAATATAAGTTGCATGGGTTTTCAATGAATTGTAATATGTTCAAAATGTGAATTTGATCGATAAAAGAAGCACGGATAGTTCAAAATAATAAGTATTATGTCAAATATATGTATTCTAGATAAACAAAAGATTATATTTAGGTTAAGTATACAGCTAAACCCTTTAATGCACTAAAAAGTCGGGCAAAGAAAACCAGTCTAAATGCGTTCATTGGCCTTCCAAAAGTTCTCACATATTAATACGACGGCCAAGTTCTGTTTAGTTTCCCAGTTCTGACCATTAAAGTAAAGAAAAGTTGAAAGCATTGAAAGCGAGGCTGCGTGGAAATGTAACCACGGACATAGTGAGCCGGGAGGACGTTTTAGAATTTCCATACTTTAAATTAATTTCTTTGTACGCAGACAGATTTTGACGAGAGATTTTATTTTTCCATTTCATAAGAAATTATACTGGATACATTCACACCATTTTTACCGACTTTAGCCATCCTTGCCCGACTATACAGCTAAACCCTTTAATGCACTAAAAACAGTTTTTGAACCCAAAATAATTGCAACAAAATGGGTTTTTTTTCAGACAGGCATGAGTATAATTAATGCAGAACAAAAAAGCACCCCATGCTGATTTATTTTGATATACTAATTAATTCGAAAGCATGCATTACAATAATTTACATTATTGCAATTAACTTTCAATAACATGATCACTTTTTGATTTGAGTATTTTAATGAGTGGTATTTTTCCTATTCCACTTATTTTCCTTTTAGTATATGACTAAAAAGCAAGCTAACATCAAAATAGCCGCCCACAGATCAATCAATGCAATATCAAATAGTCTTTCTTCCCGAAAACGATGTATTCAGAATTTCAGCTGATGTCGGTTTTAATATCAAGAATTTTAGCCGATCTGCTTTAGAGACGTGAAGAGTTTCAAATGAATTCGGATTAATAAACCTAATACATTTGGCGCCGTTTTATTTTTCCGTAGCTACCTCCTGCCTGTAAATTGATGCCAGTAATTACCTGACGTAATTCTCCTGATGCAATCAGTTGGGTGAAATATAGGACGAAATTAGAATAGTGTTTCAATAAATTAATTAACTGCTCCACATCAAAGGCAACATCTGCGCTTTCTCGTCAGTTCAATTCTAGACTTCAATTTCTTTAACTGATTTTATTAATAATCTTAAAGATTAATCACTCGATATGCAACTCAGAAAAATATCTAGATGACCATATGCTATAATAAAAATAATCACTGATAGTGATGTTAAATATATAAGGTCGCAATGGCCGAGTGGTTAAGATGTATCGACATATTATCAAAAGCCCTCAACCTCTGGGTTGTGCGTTTGAATAGCTATTGAGGATATTGCAAGGTACTGGCCGCGGGTCGGTGCTTTTTCCCTGGATACTTAAGTTTTCTTCGCCCAATAATGCTGTCACCTCCTTTAATGGCCATGATTGTAAATTCGACATTAAACACAGTAAATACATAATTCCATTCAGACCTATCAAGTTTAAATTTCAACAAAATATCATTTCACATTAAATTGAAAAGATATTGTACAACCGGCAATGCTCATGTAAGTTTTCTCTCTGAATGTATTAAGTAATGCGTCAATTGACATTATTACAATAATATAGAATTAATATCACAAGAAAAAGTTGAGTCCAATATGTTTAAAAACAATTAAGTTTAATGATCAGTATCGCCAGGTGGTATAGTCAACGACAGGTGGTATAGTCAACGGCAGGTGGTATAGTCAACGACATGTGGTATAGTCAACGACAGGTGGTATAGTCAACGACAGGTGGTATAGTCAACGACAGGTGGTATAGTCAACGACAGGTGGTATAGTCAACGACAGGTGGTATAGTCATCAACGACAGTGTATATCAACGTGATCAGGTGGTATAGTCAACGACAGGTGGTATAGTCAATAACGACAGGTGGTATTAGTACGTTATAGTCAACGACAGGTGGTAGTCAACGACAGGTGGTATAGTCAACGACAGGTGGTATTAGTCAACGACAGGTGGTATAGTCAACGACAGGTGGTATAGTCAACGACAGGTGGTATAGTCAACGACAGGTGGTATAGTCAACGACAGGTGGTATAGTCAACGACAGGTGGTATAGTGTCAACGACAGGTGGTATAGTCAACGACAGGTGGTATAGTCAACGACAGGTGGTATAGTCAACGACAGGTGGTATAGTCAACGACAGGTGGTATAGTCAACGACAGGTGGTATAGTCAACGACAGGTGGTATAGTCAACGACAGGTGGTATAGTCAACGACAGGTGGTATAGTCAACGACAGGTGGTATCAACGACAGTGTAAGTCAACGACAGGTGGTATAGTCAACGACAGGTGATAGAAGTAGTCAACGACAGGTGGTATAGTCAACGACAGGTGGTATAGTCAACGACAGGTGGTATAGTCAACGACAGGTGGTATAGTCAACGACAGGTGGTATAGTCAACGACAGGTGGTATAGTCAACGACAGTGGTAGTCAACGACAGTATAGTCAACGACAGGTGGTATAGTCAACGACAGGTGGTATAGTCAACGACAGGTGGTATAGTCAACGACAGGTGGTATATTCAACGACAGGTGGTATATTCAACGACAGGTGGTATATTCAACGACAGGTGGTATATTCAACGACAGGTGGTATATTCAACGACAGGTGGTATAGTCAACGACAGGTGGTATAGTCAACGACAGGTGGTATAGTCAACGACAGGTGGTATAGTCAACGACAGGTGGTATAGTCAACGACAGGTGGTATAGTCAACGACAGGTATAGTCATACGTGTCAACGACAGGTTGGTATTGTCAACGACAGTGGTATTGTCAACGACAGGTGGTATTGTCAACGACAGGTGGTATAGTCAACGACAGGTGGTATAGTCAACGACAGGTGGTATAGTCAACGACAGGTGGTATAGTCAACGACAGGTGGTATAGTCAACGACAGGTGGTATAGTCAACGACAGGTGGTATAGTCAACGACAGGTGGTATAGTCAACGACATGTGGTATAGTCAACGACAGTTGGTATAGTCAACGACAGGTGGTATAGTCAACGATAGTTGGTATTGTCAACGACAGGTGGTATTATCAACGACAGGTGGTATTATCAACGACAGGTGGTATAGTCAACGACAGGTGGTATAGTCAACGACAGGTGGTATAGTCAACGACAGGTGGTATAGTCAACGACAGGTGGTATAGTCAACGACAGGTGGTATAGTCAACGACAGGTGGTATTATCAACGACAGGTGGTATAGTCAACGACATGTGGTATAGTCAACGACATGTGGTATAGTCAACGACAGTTGGTATAGTCAACGACAGGTGGTATAGTCAACGATAGTTGGTATTGTCAACGACAGGTGGTATATTCAACGACAGGTGGTATTATCAACGACAGGTGGTATAGTCAACGACAGGTGGTATAGTCAACGACAGGTGGTATAGTCAACGACAGGTGGTATAGTCAACGACAGGTGGTATAGTCAACGACAGGTGGTATAGTCAACGACAGGTGGTATATTCAACGACAGGTGGTATTATCAACGACAGGTGGTATAGTCAACGACAGGTGGTATAGTCAACGACAGGTGGTATAGTCAACGACAGGTGGTATAGTCAACGACAGGTGGTATAGTCAACGACAGGTGGTATAGTCAACGACAGGTAGTATAGTCAACGACAGGTGGTATAGTCAATGACAGGTGGTATAGTTAATGACAAGTGGTATATCCCTATCCTTCATATCCACATATGAAAGAGTATTATAATAACAAGAAATGTCTTTCAGGACATGATGGTCAAGTAATAACTGTTCTCTTGATTTCGTATTGCATCAATCGAAAGTTTTTATGATTCATGTGAAGTGTTCGCGTCGGTCATTTGATTTCAGGAATTGTTACCATCCCTTTCCCTCTGGCCTGACTATTAGGCTTGTGGTAAATGAAGGATAGTTGCCAGCAAACTCTACCACTTCCACTCCTGACCGTCTTAATTCCCTCACATACCTCCCTCCCCAGTACAGAAACCTTGAATATTCAATTAAGAGTTCCGGGCTCTTACTAGGACGCACACAAAACAAACTGAAATCAGACACATGTAGATACATAATGAGTTGATAGTGTGAGTCTATCTATAGAAACCTATGTGAACAGGTGCTAGTTGTGACAACGATAATGTACTATTAAAGTCATTATTACATATACGCTGATTACAGGTTTTCTCATCATGGAACACTGGTGCTGTTAGTACAAAGTTACAATAAATACTGGCATTTCTCTGACGCATTTCCAAAATAAGGACTCCATGATGTTGTAGAGGGAAGTGTTTGCGCAAATACAGTGTAGTAAAAAAAGAAGTCAGCAAGGACCAAAATACCTCAAATTCATAGGTATACGCAATTGGCGTTAATCAATGTAAGTGGTATACGTTATCATTATGACAGGGCCAGTATCAAAGAGAGCGGCGAGCTAGTTGAGACCGCTTCACACCATTTCTCGTTAGTTTATTTAATTATCTGCTCATTTGTGTTTATATACATGTATCAATATCATACAGCGTGCATATCTACTTATTACAAATGGAAGACGAGCTCGTACGCCATGTGTTTGCTATAAAGCATTACAACATTTGAAAACCGACCAAATAATGTGAGGATAAAAATTGTAATTTGTGGTTGCGCTGCCATTATCAAAATATCTGAATGATAAGCTATGTAAAGCAAACATGCCTTTCGTAAAACACTCTTATATGGGAGATAATAGAACAATACCGGGTATATATTTAGCCTCTAAAGTATTGTCTTATCTATAGCATGCATGGCAGATATGATTTTATATTCACAATTAGGTTCTGTTGATAAGTTTATAATTTTACTGACTTTTTTCCTAAATTGTACTAGATTTTGAATGCAAATGACATAAAATTATTATTTCGAAATGAGTATATTCTGAGCATAGGATGTTTAATGATATAATTGCGTAGCAGGCACAGTGTAGCAAAATATAAACGAATATTTTTTGCCCTTGCGTAGCATTTAGAATAACTGCTTTTTATATGCGGAAATGGACTAGTGCAAATTACATCTGACTCTTTGACATTATGACCATTAAGATATTTCTGGTAAAGGTGAATGGCCTCGGAAAGCGGCAGTAATCTGATGACATTAATGTTAAACATTTTGTAACCTGATCTAGCCATTATATAAAAGTACAATACAGGATAAATGTCAAGGGAACACTTTCAGCTTATTCTGTGACGTGATTTTCGGGTCGGCAATATTTGTCATTGCTCCACTGTAAGTAATAATAAACGTCATTAACAATGTTGTTATGCTATAAATAAAACTGGGTATCATTACATTTACACTTCATCCGTTTTATTGAAAGAGTTTGAATAAACCCGGCTTTTGATGGCACGTTAATCTAATCAATCAAACTATTCAAAGTAATGTTTGGCCTTAATATGTAACTTTAATGTAAAGATACTAATAAAATATTATCGAAACGTATTATTATAAATAATGTAAATGAGTAAATAACCGGTATGTGTAGGAATGTTGCAGCTGTAAAATTTCAATACCGTTAGAGGGCATAATTCTTTTAATGAAATACTCTTGTCACAAATTTCGGAAAGCTCACGGATACCCCCGCATGATTTGTATTCAAACAGCCAGTACATGAATAATATATAGCAGGTTGCATGATTACTGCTTTGTGTGTATAAATCATCTTCCCTCCTGCACAATGAATTAACCCGCTACAGCGTGAATAGGTAAGGGTCAACTGCAGTGTTTCACGTACAGACAATTAATGATACACCATGGGTTATAACAACAACTGGTGATTCATGACGCCTTCGGAGTAAGTGTAGTATAGGCAAACTTTAACGATATAGTATGTGCCATATTTGGACGGAAATTTGACATTTTATATTTTCTACGGTTATCTATCAAAAGTCATAAGTTTGATGAATTAAGTTGTGAAATCATTTCAATGGATAGACAACCATGTATGATGCCTTATAAATAATAATCATACCTGCATAAATACTTTTATAATCACTTATAATACTTGTTTCGTGGTATAACATAATTTACTCATTGCAATGTAGAACTGCCAAAATCGATTTTCAGCTCTAATTGAAAAACTAAATCCCATTCATATAAGTATTGTAAATCTGAAAAGGTTGGTGATTTATGGTGGTGAATAACACATTAAAATTTTGATTTGTGAGCATGGAAATTACGGCACTTTAACGATAGATTTGTATTGCCCTGGTTTGAAAAGACAATGACTAAAGCAAAGATAGCGGAGGTAAGAAGGATGACGATTTATACGTATTGATGTCTATAATATCTCGCTGTAAGAACACGGCCAAAAATAGTGACAGGACTTACGTCATTCGACATTCATAAAAGATATTGTCGGCATCTAACAGGAAAAAAGTCGCTCGAGACCATGGGTGACGTTAAGTTAAATACTTCTCAGTTTACGATCAATAGCGACTAGTACTTATTTTGGGCGGGCATCAAGCTTACATAAGGGAATATGTGGTGATTATTATGTAGCATTAGTGAAGCATAGAGCCTTCAAGGCCCCTGAATAGTTTCTTTATATACCATACCCTCATAGTAAACTATATGGCGAGTCCATAAAATAGCAGAACGTTTTTCATTCTTTAGTTTAAATCAATAAAGAAGATAAAGAAATAAATCTCAAGGGCGACAGATAATTTCTTACTCTGGTTTATTTCTCTCATGCGCATCACATAAGTCGTCTGTATACACTAGTCTTATCCAAACTAAAATGTGTAGGAAAATATTACATGTGGGTGTACTGGGTATATTCATTATGTACTACACGTGAAGTCGACACGCGCCTACAATCGAAATGTATTAACCGCAACAAAAACAATCATTTGCATTTTAAATGATACATACATGTACATAATAAGTCTCTGTTGCTGTTATATATAAGTGTTTGTCCGAAAGAGATGGTTTATTAATTATTTTAGCTCAGCAATAAAAATGGTCATAAAGACGAATCCCGATCTAATTAAGGATTGATTGCAATGTTAGCTGACTGTTAATATACGATTGAGCTGTCATTATTGGTAATAATAAATCGGCTATGGAGTTGATAGCCCTGTCGAGTCTTCTTGACTTATAGAAAGGAAAGCAAATAATTCCGACAATGGCAAATTGTGTGAATATGAATGCGACATTCAGCGAAGCGTATCACTATCATGTCAAATGGGGTGATTAAGCGGTAAATTACTCCAATAATCACATCTAGGATAAATGACTAGTCTATAACAAGTACGAGTAGTATATCATTTTTATTAATTAAACACATTGATTTACATCATCAACTGCGCCTGAATCCTAGAAATGTATTCATAGACTATGTTAATGTCACCTTGATGAATTCATTTATGCCTTCAGCAAAGCTCGAGTCAGTCGCAAGACTAGAACATGCTGATCGTTATTACTCGAAACAAAGAGAGTCTTGATTCGGATACTTTCCTACTGCAGACGACCCATTTAGCCTTGAATGTGGAGCTAATTGAAATAGACGGTATTTTTACTTTCTAAATATAGCGCGTGTCGCCTCTTCTTCCACTACACTATATATGTTCTTTGACAATACCTTCCAGTCAAGTTAAAACAAATGGTGTAAGGCAATGTGCCATGAGTCTGGTTTTGGATGCCTGTATTGAGGTATCTGTCTTTGTCACTGTGCCATGAGTCTAGTTTTGGATGCCTGTATTAAGGTATTTATCTCTGTCACCTTTGTTTGTCGACCTCTACCCCTCCGTAATGGCACAAGTTCCTTGTTATTGTATGGCTACCACAAACACCCGTTAATATCTGTCAATATGTAAGACGGCGTCAATTGTTTTCCTGGAGACCCATTAAAAACTTTCTCTAGACAAATCCATCAAACACGAAACATTTTCTCTCATTGAAAAATTGTTTTGATCTTTAAACCTTTTTAGTCGTTTTACAAATGTAATACTTTCAAAATCTACTTGATGACCTGGATATTCACCTAGATGTATACGGTGATCATAGTTAATTAGGTAGATAACGAGCAACCTTCCGAATCCATTTTAGGTATTTTCAGCGATTTGTTTTTCGTCAGGTTCATGTGTTTAAGTACAAATTTACTTGGAGATCATTTTGATATAGTGCTTTTTATCGTAGTGCTTTTTGAGAGCATTTATTGAAGGTAACAATCACCAGTGCAACTGTCGGCCAATTGACAAATCACAGATTATACTGCATGTGTTGTATGGATGCATTGAATGGGTAGGGGAATTAGGGATAACGTTCTTTTATCGCCTATTGTCTATCGTAGAAGCTGTTGATAATTTCGATTCTTCCAGTATTGGAACTTCACGACAATTATACTGTTGAATATCATATAAGTACTTTATATCATTCTCTATATCATTTCGTTTTGGTAAATTAGATGTTCAATGGGAACCTCTGAGATGGCAGGCCCCTTCAAACGTCGTGCACGAGCACGTCTTCCCACTGCCTTGGACCGTATAGGCTGATAATGTATACAAGATGGAGTTTTTTGTAAGGGATCCACTCTCCCACCCAGTGCTGAAGGTTCAATCCTCTTTCAATCCTAATTAGATTGCTATGGAATGTTTCATGGGAACCACTGAGATGGCAGCTACCTTCAAAAGTCGTGCACGAGCACGTCTTCCCACTGCCTGGGACCGTATACGGCTGATAATGTATGTAATATGTGTTATTTGACCCGAAGATCCGGTTTCCGAGCTGAAGCTCAAAGTAAGCAAGAAACATTAACTATACTGCCATTATCGTATTTGTAAATCTTACTTAGCGCGTGGTGGTAAAGCATCATATACCAAACTTTGGAGTTAAAACTCGTATGTATGGGTTTCTGGTACATCAATGTCTGTAATATGGTACATCAATGTCTGTAATATAATACTGAATAAAAAAATAAATCAATAAAAATAAAAAAATAAATACAAATAATTGAGGATGTTGATTGACCAATTTACCGTCCAATAGAATAGGTTCTGGCAGGTTTTCCCGACGTTTCAGTGCGTCAAACGTAATTATGGATAGATAATGTATAAATGACATTATGACATAAATGGCATTATTTGTATTATTTGTATTCGCTGACCTGTACAAATGTTAAAGTACCAGTTAATATATAGTGCATATTACATCCATGTCCCTAAGTGCATGTTACAGTGGAAACTATTTTTAATTATGAAGGATGCAGGTGTAATATTAATTAAACATGCATCTCAGCTTCTCAAAAATGTTAAATCAAGGACGGCTTTACCACGCCCTACTTTAAAAGCAATTATCAAGCAAATGGAAACTAATTCTAATTCAAAATACCACGAAACATCAAATGCTTCTACATCATATTTCTGCCGTCATCACCTCTGACATTCCCCTCGACATAAAGGCGTGTTGCAGATTATCGTGTGATCCTCAATGAGGATTCACCATTCTTTGGATTGCTACAAGCGACATACACAATAAAACTTGAGTCGTCCTGAAGACCACTTAAGGTTATAATAAATACATTGCTTCATTATTTTTTTGAACTAGGCTTATATCTTACTGTCGACAAGGGAAAGCTATTTTCTTTGATATGCCGCTAGCGTTACATCTCATCGACATAAAGCCGACAATAAATTGACCACTTAAACATACAATTACGTCCTAGAAATAATCCAGGAGAAAAATACCTCTGATACTATTTGTTCTTGTGTGTTTTATTCCAGCAGAAAGCCTTGAAAAAAATAATAAAAAATAAAGGGAAGATTCATGCTCCGTTGTAGTATATGGAAGTATACACTGTTTTGGTAATTGGTTCCAGATAGGATTTTGTAGTAATATTTGGAAGTGTACGCTGGGTTGATGATTTGTTCCAGTTAGGGTTCTGATATTTGCTTGCTGTAATTGCTGTGTTACTATGACATCAATATATCTATCAAAAGTGTCAATGGTGCGATTGGCCGGCCAAATGTAAACAATACACTTGAACATGTACGTTCAGTGTATATTACCATGTGTATAGAATTTGTATGTAATGCAAATATCCAATAAGGAAATCGACAACATTTTCCAACTATTTTCTCATCGTATACTTTCAATCCAAATCTTCAGTCAACTCCTATAACGATAAAAGACAGTATATTCATTTACGATATTTTTATCGTTTTTAAATCCATCTTTATTTTAATGTCTGTTGTCAAGAATTTGCTTGTCATAAGCATAAATGGGAAAGATATTAATGACTTTTCCTTATCAGATCATGATTATTTCAAAGACAAAGGTTTGGATTTAAGAAGAATACAAGTTTTAATTCTCTCTATGAGCAATAATGAAAATAAACTTTGCTATGCATCTTCGTTAGGTTATTTAATTGTTGAATAATACCAGCCCCTTTTTATTAATTAGAATCGATTAGAAGGTATCAGATGTTCCATCAGATACATTGAAGCTTGGCAATGTTAAGTATTTTCAACTGTTTCTATTCATTTGGTATATCATTAATGTGTAACAAAATAAATTTTCGGCATGATACCATCAAACACCTGGGTGAAGCGATTCAGAGTCTTAAGTTTCATTAACTAAAGTGTAGTATTGGTTCTTTATTTCAGATTGGTATCGGGTCGTCATTTATTGCATTCCGGCATTTACGTTTTATAGTCTTGTTTTGTATACACTTTTTGGGTGCATCTAACAAGAGAATGTTTCGAACACCGTATTCTATAGAAAGTTAGGAGAAATCCGTATAAAGTATATGCTTTCGGGAAGTATTTCCTTAAAGTTCCATGGACATCCTGGATCAAGAAATCAATATAAACATGTTATCTTTTCTCATCAGTATGAAGGGATATTCTCAAGACCTTTGTGGGCAAATTAACATCATTTGCCGCAACACTACACGCCATATCGCCAGGGTTCGATCCGAGCAATCTCGACAGAGCTTGCTCAGACATGTAAATGATCATCTGTAGATGACACGGGAGATGATAGGTGATAGAGTAATAATGTGTGCCGTCAATGTCAGTAGTCTATGGCGCTACAGAGGTCCAGACATTACCGGCTCTATATTAATGCTGACACGATCCCCTTCCTTATTTAAATACACCCAGTAATATGTATACTCTTTGCATTACCATGTCTATGGCAAATATGTAATCAAGTCTGCGATGCACGCGTTTGGTCCCGAAATGCAACATTCGATAGTTCCTAGTTTAATTTATTTATCCTGTGCATGAAACAGACTCATAATCTCGCTGTGCGTGGGATCTACTTAATCATGTTTAGTAAATGTCTATACTAAGTTAGTATATAGTATATTGATATAACATCTTCTTCCTTTTTGTAAACACTACTGTATAAAATATATTTGATTTACATATCTATGCACTGGAAAAGGCGATTGATAAATGGTGAGTAAACAAAATATTACAATTACATATATTTGATATTACTGGGTGTATCAAATCATGCTATCTGAGTCAGCTGTTCTTTACTTAGACATAATGTCAAAAATAAGTAATTATTCCATAACCAATATTGCAATGTTTTCCATTAATTTCCTTTAAAGATATGATCTTAATGCTCTCATGTCGTATGCCATTGATATTGTAAGTTTGTTTTCTATTTAATAAATAAGACATTTGGTTATTTTACAGTCTTTGATAGCATAACATTATCAGATAATTAGCTTTGAAATTCGAATCCTCGAACGGAGTACAAATGTATGAATATATATCGAGATGAATATCTGTGGTAGTGATACAGATTTACTTATATATTTACGTTTAATAGTAAATACTTATAACGAATTATTTGTTATTTCAAAAAAGTCGGATGCAATAACGTCGTTAGGGATGTAATTACTGTGATGGTTATAGACATTTATGAATTGTTTTCCTTTAGGCAATCACAAATCAACATACATTCTTTTGATAAATGACACTCTTCTCTGCGGCTATCAATGATAAAGTGATGCGTAACACGATTTCCTTGTGTTGACAAATATCCTACTCGGGGTATGACCTTTATATGATCTGCTATTTATTTCATTAGATATAAACAAAATGTGATTATGTTTTTGTTGACGTGCTTCAAAAAGTAGGTACATGTGTAAACATTGTATAGGAAATCAAACCAACATTTCATGACAAGGCTAGCACACTGATTATACAATGTATTAACTACATATACTCAACAAATCTAGATTGAAGGGGTTTTACTTTGTATGTACTTCATCCTAACTGGTCATATACAGTTGAATAAAAATTAAAAACGATTAAAGAAATGATGTATGTTGCAATCCACTGTCTGCCTGCCTTTTGTTGACCAAGCAAGTCTACTGAATACTATATCGTCCATATGCTTTTTGTTCTTCAATGATCGTCTACATAACGACTTCTCATGCTGCCGTTTCCCCTAGGACCTGCTGGTTCCAGTGTCGCCTAGTACACTAGACAGTAAAACGGTCGTGTTTCCCTTGATACGATTGACACAGAACAGGTGGCCAACTAATATGATCAGCTGACGTGTGTGATAGATTAATCATGATCAGGTCGCTTTTGATGTTGGTTTAAACAAAATATGTCTGGTTCGATCTTAATACTAATGCCTTATTCGTTATTTCGATAGTGTCCCGATGAACACAAGATGATCTGGGATGATTGATATTTGATAATTACATTACTCTTATGACCGCGACAAATGTATGTGGAGAGTTAAGACCAAAACACTTCGGAAGGAATTCTTTGATGTAGCTCTGACTATGGAATCTGGATTTGAACAATGACGATTCATACCTCTGTTCGATGCTTTTACTCTCCAATGACTAGGGTGTAATGTAATTTGGTGGCTACTTGTGGTACTTATGGCATGACCGACAATAACCCTGGACCTCTTGATGCCTAATAGCACGTGCATTAAGAAAACGAGGTCATTAGGTTACTCCCCCACTGTAAGGCTAGGTAGTCCGTGATGGCACGCTCTGTCCGTCAACAATTCCCAAGTCATGTTTACCATTTTTTCTTATGTTGAATATTTGTGGTAATAATCATTACTTGAATTCCAGAAAATTACCATATCTTTCGGAATGATCTTATTATCAGTCTTGGGAAGACTCATATGAATCTATTTATCATTACACGGATAAATGAATTATGTTAACGGCAGTTCCGCCAAATTCAATTGTCATAAGTGTGTAAGCACCAGTATATCATAACATTTAAATAACCAAAGTTGCCCCCAATTAATTAATTACTGAGACCAAATTTGTGAAATAGATATAATTAATTAATTGCATAAAAGACAATTACGGTACATTCTCTATTAATTTGATAATACTGTTTAAATTACTGAATATTATTTTCCTTTTTGATAATCGTTACATTTTACGTGGACCAAATAACACCATGCGGGATTGATTTAGTAGTTTTTACGTCACATACATTGCCCATATACAAATTGCGGTTTGACGATTTACCATCCCCTGGAAATGATTTCCGTCTGTAATGATATGGTTTATCCGAAAACTCAGACGGTTTGGTATTAGTATACAGGGATCCGAACAATACCAGGAAATACCGAGAAGCCAAGCAACTGTCAAGCCTGCTCAAAGTAAGGTACTGGGTGTCCATGTCATGTCAGTCTTTGTTTGAATTTGACATTTCTACGCAGAGTAAAGAACAATTTTCTTGATTTATTTCTTCCTTATGTTGGTATATGTCAGTTATAGGCTGCTGTGTTGAGTAGGTGGTACATAATGTTCTCGATGGAATATACACCAAAGAAAAATATGAAATACGAAGCAAAATGACAACAAAGAAGATTTGTTTAGAAAAGCAGCAAATGTTATCTAAACAAAAGAGGCATACATGAGAAAGACAATAATAAAACGACTGTTTGAAAGATAGGACGGAAAGTTTACTTACATAATGAAGGAACAACTACCCCTTTTCTATATATACTGAATATTTGCAAACTCTTAAAGTTTCTCTAATCCTTCATAAACACATTTGGATTTTATTCAGGCAATCAAAAAGAATGTTTTAAGTAAACGCATTGCTTTTACCAAACTGTCGGTATAACAAATATAAGGCATACAAGCATGTATCCCCAGCTGAAAGCTTTACAGTTACGTGTTCATGTTAAATGCATTTTTCGCGATCTGCATTCTAGGAACAGTTGATTAAAACGACATCTTTGAACTATCCTAGTGAATATCATCAGCGTATGCCTCAGAAGCTGTCTTAATGCCATGCATTATTCGAATTACCGACTATATTGCTTGCCTCTGTATATACAAGGTTAAATCGATACAAGGTAAATTGCCAATCTCCATTTTGATAGAAGACGTAGTTCCATGGATTGCTTTATGTAGTGGAACAATGATGCAAGTGCACCATGGACGCGTCCAGGCTCTGACGATAAGAATTAGAGTATTTCCGAATATATTTCCTATATTAATAATGAGGTTTGGTTGGTTCAATGACTTATAACCAACTAGAATCAATCAAGGACGTTCCAGGTTTAAGACGTGGATGAAGTGTGAGTACTTGCAGAAAAGATAAAAAAAACACCAAAATGCGGTCACTACCTGGCAACTGCCACATATTTGTTTGAAACTCTCGAACCAGCAGTGGAGGTCTTGTAATGTATCGCATATTACGAGGATCCTCTCTAAGTCTAAATGTCATATATAGCGAGCCACAGTCACTAATAACAGAATGAGATGATCAAAACAACTTCTAGGCATGGTATTTTCCGGACCCGTTCTCGTTAACACAAATCGTTATAATAGAAACGCACCTTTGAGTATCGAATTTAGTGACATTGGTACTCCAAAAATGGTGCCAACACGGTATTAAAATTAAATATCAGAAATTGAATTATTTTGGTATTTCTTTATCAAATTCGTCGTGTATACAATACAAATTACATTTTTGTATTGGAAATAGAACCGAATTTGAAGGGGACCAATATAGACAGCGATTCGATTGTGCTACATACTGTTGCATTAACGACATCGGTTGTTCCCAGTTATAAGCATACTATTTCTGTTAACCACTCGCAGTGATATAGATGTAATAAACGTACTGCTGTTAATGCAATCTAATCTATGTTTACAGTTACAAAATTAATGCAATACAAATATTGTTGTGTAATGAGCATCTAAATATACTATATATATCGACCCCTTTGACTAATTAGATGAAGTTTGTTATTACAGGTACTTTAATGATGGAGTCATGTAGTTGTTTAATGTTTACTTTAACAGATACACTACATATAAAATTGATATACCACCCATTGCATGAATATAATATCACCTGATTGCATATAACTGTCTAGGTTTGTGGAGATCACTGATTATTAAACATACAACATGACGTGTGTCAGTAACGGGCAAATCTATGACTAATATTGGGTTTGAGTCCGAATTATTTATATTTTCTGGTCTTCCAATGACTTTAGATGAATCCTAATGCGTTTTGAGTACAAGGAAGTGAAGCACAATAGATGTTGTGGCTCCGGTATTGTAAATAATGTTTAGATTCCGGAGACAATATAAAAAAAGCTTGGTTTGGTGGGGAATCTGGAGAATTCGAAGGCCAGTATCCATGGCTCCTGTTCTCTGTATTCTGGTAGGAAATTGTCACTTAAGAAACATAATTCAATGTTTACAGCAATCTTGGAGCACTATTGGCATGAAATTGAAACGGAATATTAAATTTATCAGTTTCGTTTCCATAAAATGTGTAATTTGAGTATGTCTGGCGCACCCTCAATGTGTGATTACTGTAGTAGCGACACCACATGGACTGCAAGACTTATACTTTACTGCTGTATCTTATATATATAATTTTGTTGACTAAAATTTACATTATAATTTATTTGCAGAAAATCAGTGACATGGACTATTTTCTCAATTACTTGGTCAAGTAATCAGCTCAATGTTCTATAGATATACTTTATACCAACAACCATATCCCAATAACAAGACTGAATGTCATAATGTCATTAGACAGTAGTAATGATTGAACGGTATTCTTGATATAGTGCTGATAGGTGATTCTTTGAATATTAGCAACAATAACATTATTTTAGCGTTATTTACAGCCCATCTAATACCGGGAGTACAAACTCACAAAACATTCTAACAGTACACATTGATTTGTTTACAAATCCGAAACGCGGGTAACTTCTGACAAATCCCCCGTCTACACCCAGACGGCACCTAGTGAGAAAACACCAGAATGGTGTGCTCAGGTCAAATAAGGGAGGTCTCATCAGAGAAAAACACCTTATATCATTGTGGCTATGGTGTGATGTTCGCAGTACTTCTGACCGCAGCTGGAGAGCAGAGTTAAAGCTTTTAATGTTTAATTACGATACGACTGGTCTGAACCTTCACTGTTCGGTGCATACCACATCAAATGTCGATCCCAGTAGACACCATCACTGGACGTTCTTTTGTTATTGTAATCGAATTGTCGTTCAGTGATGTTATGTTGTCTGTATAGCTGAAAGAACCACTGATACTATTACAGAAGTTTTGAGAATATAAGTCAATACCTCTCTTACTCTTGATTTAATGCCAGTTTGAGTGCATCTACAACATAACTGTATTCTTCTTTATAACAAAGATTGGTGTAGTGTAGTTTAAAAGTTTTATTACCTCCATTTTTATATTGAGATATGTTGATTAGTAATTATGTTTTAATTTATGATTAGCTTTGTTCTCTGATCCTTAAACATCATTTGACTGGTACAGAGTTATTTTAATGTAATCTTCACCGTTGAACGATTTCGAGACAGCAGTCCTCCTCTAGAACATGAAAACAGTAATATCATTTACAAGGTGACATTAATATAGCAGCCGTTAAATATACATGAATCCGCTATGTCGTTAACTTCGTTAACTGGTTCAAAGCCAACTTTTCGCTACAACAAGATAGCGCAAACATGGGAACAGAAATAGCATGATAAACATATGATCTACTACCACGAAATACCTTATACCAATTTCATCACAACTAACGACATTTTGAATTTTCAAGCATATCATTTTACTATAATAATTTCTCTTATTGAAGATTCAATACCCGGGATATACGTACAGTGCATCCGTTAGAGAAAACACGATACACTCACATGTAATCTACTTATGAGAGGAATATCAAAGGGACAATAGATCCTAGTATCTACAATGTATATCAAAACGTGGTTGCTTGGACATTGGCCTTACCGTCTATTGTAATGGTATCAGCAATGATACGTATATGGATAATTACTTACATTTAATCTGAATTAAGAGGCAGTCAGCTAAGTCGTGTGACGTATCTACCTGTATAATCTGAGTATTATAACTGGATGGCGATGACAACTGAGATATCGATTATGCTTCACCATTACTTTACTAAGATTAAGCATTTTATAGAGATAATGCAAATACTGATGTTTCTAGGTTTCACAGAACAGTTCATAAATTTTAGTGATGATTAAATATAAAAATATTGATGAGGGGTTTGTATGATAATCGATGATGCAATACGAAATCAGCAATACATAATTTAGATGCAGACCAACACAGAGAATGCAAACTGAAAAAAAAAGAAAATATGTTCTCCCAACATTCAATGATTTGTCACCTGTTTTAGTCATTTTCTTTTTTTTATGGGAGAAAAAGAATCATTACCTACATATGAAAGGGTGACAATAAAATCCATCGGCAAGCTTTGGGTTGGACGTTCATGAATTACCACTTGGGTTGTGATTTCGTTGTCACATCCTCTAGATAGGGAAATGTTGTATTAGTCTATATTTATCCTGATTTAACATTGTATTCAGATATAAACTTATAATAGACGTACCAAATACCAAATGAGGGCATAACATTTATGATTTACCTATGGTAACATAATGTTTATTAATTATGCGCATTTTAATATCACTGTTGGCCACACATTTATTAACCTTAAGTGTTTCACCATGCAATAGATACCAATATCAAAATGGGCTAGAAAATCATCATTATAAGTGAAATCAATCAAGGAATAACACATTCAAAAGGTGGGGAATCAGGTGTTCCGGATGGGTGACTTTTTCTTTTAAGTTAAGATATGAATAAAAAGTGTGCAAAGCATTTACAGTAAGTGGTACTGTTTAGTAAATGTGTCATGTAAATCAAAAATTAATTGAAAACAAAAACATTAAGACTTTCGAGAATGTACGTAATAAACTAGCGAAACCAAAGATTAGTTTTATTTTTCCTAATTATCAAACATTATCGTGTATGTTTTCATTCGCCTGACAAGCCACTTCTGAATACATATTTTAGTAAATGTTTTGATTAAAAATTCTTCTACACCAATTTCTAAACTCAAGTGTAGCATTAAGTATAAATTAATGGAACTAGCATTGTCTGGTGATTTCTCTATGGGAAACGTACGTGTGATCAGATGATTAAAGTGCAATGATTCAGAAGACACGATATATAAATATGTGTATGAAAACATGTTGTAGAAATCACGTTCCACCCGATTATGTTTATTTCCAGGAATATGCATATCTGAAACAAATTAGTACCTATTGATTTTTGTCTTTTGAACGTTAAATGAGAATTGTGTTGATACAAGGTGATGACTTTTCCTCATTCTAAGATAAAGACATTGACGTTAACATAACCTTGTGTGCATTTGTTACCACAGATAAGTCATTGCCTTTATTTTACTTCGGTGTTCGCGTAAAATTGTAATTGTTTTGCTCAAATACATTGCAATCCCTGTTTTTACTAAAGCAAGATTTAAAAAAACATTTCATCTTTGATGCCGAATTGTAGATGTAGTTGAAGGATTTTAAGATAAATGAATTCAGTCAATGTGCTCTGAATTGTGTGTGATGATATGTTTTTTTATTCTATGAAATCGTCGAGATTTCTTTATACTTCGATGTATAAGTATATAGTTGTAAATGCGTGTTGCTAGTAATGCCCTCGTTTCTATTTTCAAAGCTTACCCGAAACAAACTAATGGTATTTCATCCTTTCAGATGGACAACACTGAGTATTTGCGGCGATGTCTCTGTGTGTTGTATCTTTTAGATACATGTAGTTACATATAAGGGCTGAATAATTCAGATCTGAATAATTCTAAAATAAGTTTTAGAGTTGCACTCTAAACTCACGCTTTTTTTTCGTGCTGTCGTTAACGTATGAGCAGCGTTTAATCTTGTAGAAGAGTTCTTATGATATTGAACCACCGCCAATATGCCTTCTATGCGTCGTCTTTTCATGCTAACTGTGACCCCCTTCTCCTCCTGACATTGCGATGTTTTAAACCATCAAGCTGTTGTATGCTCTTTAAGAAGCCATCTCATGATAACGCCAGCTTTGACGTTCCTGATGAGTTCCGACTTGTTGGCTAGATATAACTCAATGAGACTATTAGATCAGGCTTCCGTTGCTATCAAACCAATATCCCGGCTCTGATTGATACCGTCGGGTTATATAACACACTAATTGGTCATGGTAGGACTCGGAAGGTTGTCCGGCTGTCAGCAACAAATTGGCTCTACTGACCAACAGCTGGGGATACAGATAAACGGTAGAGTCATCCTGCTCAACCACCACTTCAGGATATCGAGGTTTTATTTGAACGAATGAAAAATAAAAGCAATAAACACATAAAACACACTCAACAGCTAAACAGAATATGAATATAGTGACATTTTCATTGCCAGGTTGTCATAAAGCTAATCAAACCAAAACAAAGAGAAATGATATTATCAAGCTGAAGGTTTTTATATAGAGATAGTCGCTAAGACAGTTTGGTCTGTAAAATGTTTTCCCGTTTTTCACGACATTTATGATAAAGAGAGAACATAGCAAACAAAACCTTTGTACAGATAACTGAGTTGTAACGAAATCCTTCTGGTAGCTGCAAACACAAACTATGAAATTACATAAAGTTTTCCCGCACAATTAAAACACAGCAAGTGCCAGTTTTATTTTAACTGCATTCTGTTTATATCTGGGTCCTTCCCTAAACAAACGAGCGAGATGACAGGTTGTGAGGTATCACGTCACGCCATGATCCTCTCCATCACACTCAACACAAACCTGAAAAGTGCCGAAACACAACCACAGATGAACAACCATTGTGTCTTCTGTGTCCTTTAGTTGTCTTTTCCCCAAACATCGTTACCATTTTAAGTTCAAACGATTGATGGCTCGTTATCAACAATGTACACTGTCCTTTTACGTTTATTTACCATTGAGCTAAAATGTCTAACTAATTGTGATCCAGTTTTAATTCATTCAATGTTTGAGGAAAAAGAAGATTGTAAGTTAGTACCGCATATCAACCAGCTTTCGTTGTTTCTATTCTATCAATTGTTTTGTCATTTGAAATAAATACCTTCTTCCAAATTATAAATCATATTTTATTTACCATTCAATTAAAATTGTCAAAAACATTACGTGCATGTTTTTCATCTCATCGCTTGCTGTTGTAATCGCCATGGTCATATGTATTTTACAGACCGAAGAATAACTATCAAATTATAAACAATAGGAAAACTTATATAAAATGTCGTTATCAAATATTATTTGCATAGGTGCTGCAATACAGCTATTCAATCTTACCAGACACAGTTTGCGTTAATCATCAAACGGCAATTCTAACATGAAGAACCAGAGTGTTTCAACAAATTTCCCGTCGTTCAGTTGGCATTCATACTGCAATAATTGCCAACTGAATAATGATTAATGCTTAAAACAATTAGTTCATGTGTTCTAAGTGTCATCTCGGCAATTTTTTATGATGCATTAAACCTAATATGACAATGTTATGGAAATAATTTCCTCATATCTGCAAACTCGGTTCAGTATGATAAGCGAGCACACATGGTCGACATATAAACAAAAGCAAAACCCAAACACACAAGAAATGAAATCAATAACATTATTAAGCATATCATTATAGTTTCTTCAAGTTTACATTAAGTGAAACCACATCTACCTGATAATGGAAATGATAAACAAAAGACAACAAGAAAGAATATCGCCAATTGGAATAACGTAAAAGTGTCTTATTTGTTCTAGTTTCGTATATTATGGTTAAAACACGGTTCTGGCCTACGTCTGAGTGTTTTAGTTATCTAACCAGCATTACAGTGTTTTATTTTATTTTAAAGGCATTCAGCGGAACAATATTCTATTAGTAAGGGCAATATTCTTTTAGGATAGTTAATTGACTTTATATTTCAACTGCCTCGTACATGAATTAATTGGTTAATATCCCTTACTGACTATTGCTTTATAACCAAGGCCGATCACCATTATTAAGCCGAACTCCTTCTGCAATTACAATTCAATTAAATGTTTCGATAATTGTATTTAAATTTGTTCCTATCTCCATCTTCTCAATATAATAAGACAGTTCCCACTTCACCATTAGCTGTCATCAGAAAACTTATCTCCCAACCAGCCAATCAGAATGAAGGTATGGATATGGTTCCTTGGATTTGGATAATGTTTGCAATAAAACGTTTTGTCTGGATTTTATTATCAGTAGCTTGGACCTTTATCTTTCTACATTAGTTTCTTCATTGTTTCTTATCAATTCTGTATGACAATGGTTATAGTGCCGTGGCTATATTTCTGTGGTGGGGCTCTATTGTTTAATGTACTATCGGCAGCTTTGTCCAGCAGGAATTGTCCATAACAATAGAGAAGGACTCGTATCTACTGTAGTGAATCGAGGTGATGTATGGACGAGACATATACATAGCTCAGTATTTACAGTTACGACAGCATGAAAGTTCATCCTTAAATGGAAATCACACTTTTTTATTTCTTCTATTAGGCAAGAGATGGAATTCTCTCTTGTGCGAGACACCATATCTAAATGTTCGTTTATTTCGACGTCTGTTTGTATAATATGTATTCCTTGCGTGTTTAAGTTATCTGGCTATGGAACTTGTGATAGCAAGGCTGTGAGTAACACTTGAGTTCCAACATTCGTGCATTACATCCGTCTCCGGAGATTTCAGATTAATAAACACAACGGTAGCCTTCACGGAAGTTGAGTAATACTGGAACCTTCCTCGTCCGTCTGGTCCTTCGCTTGATGTAAAACTCATGTCATCTTTACTGCATCGGGGTGAACAGCAATCGAATAGCCATTCAGGATCGGTCTTGTCCTTTAAAATGAAGCACACTAGACTACGAAGAACATTGTCAAAAACTGCCGGAAAGTAATTGGATAGAGAACGGTGCAACAAAAATGATTAAGAATAAACAATCTATGTTAATCTTAAACAGAGAGCTTTATCATCATATATCCAGAATAGAAAAATAAGTTCGGTGTGTATCATTAACAAAATTAATACAAAGGGAAGGAAGTGTTTCAAAATTAGAAAAAGGATTTCGGTTTTTATATCAAAAACATAGTTCCACTTGTTCTTCAACGAACACTTTATTGAAAATATTTATTTCACTATAGTGTTGATTCGGTTTCCCATAAGAAAATTGGAATTCAATCTTATATAGTATTGGGTACATAATCGAATCATCACAGAATTAAAAATCATAATTCGTCAGAAGAAAAATATGGACAAACTAACGGAATCACCAACAATATTTGTTCAAAGATTTAGACTTTCCCGTTCTCAACAGCACATAAATTGCAAATCACGACAATTTGAATGATAGTGTGATCTGATTTGTATGCATTCACTACACTTTAATCGAATTAATTTATTTAACATTCTCAGATTAATCGTTACGTAAATCATGGTACTGAAGACTTAAATGTCATGTCTATCAAACCGACATAGCTTAAGTTATCCCACTTCCGTTTTCATTTTATCGAACCTACTAATCTGCTACAATGCCGATAATTCGCATATGTCACAGATCATTTGTGTAACCTTTCCATATCAAAATTTAATTTCAGATGTTGAATCATAAAAATTCTTTTTCAAAATTAAACCGACAACACAGACCATTAAAATCTGTGTTCGCATTTCCTTATTAATCTTGTTGAAGTGTATTTGTGGGCGCGTGGTGCGAACCAGTGGTATCGGAGGAGTGCTAAGATAACTATCTTGGATGATATTAATATGTCATGGTACATCTGGTTTGCTAAGTTCTGTTAAAACGATAATTATCACCGGGAACCTACGGTTAATTGTACAAAGCTATGCTATTATTATCAAACCTGGGTCAGCTTAACCAAGCAAATATCAACTTGATGGCGTGACAATAGAATCTATTAAAGATAAACCTTTCCAAATAAGAAATCATCTAAACAAAACCTTAAAATAAGTTGACATGACATTCAGGTATCACCAACAGTCTACATACCGAAAGTATAGACGGCTCAATAACTATTGTTTACTTTGAAATTCAAACTCATACTCATATGTATGTCCTTGTGAAGTTTTATATATCTTTGCAAATGAATAACATCACATCAGGTTATAAAAACAGCAAAACATAATGGTATATCTCTATAGACTGAATTATGGTGGCACACAACAAGTCACCAGTGATACAGTAACGGGGAGTTATGTAATGCATCAAACTGTCAGATCCAAAACTTCCCTACAAATTATGTTAAGAAGAATCGGATGTATGGGCTAAGCAAGTCTACTTAAACATAGGGGGTTTTACCGGTCTGCACTACAAGGATTCTAAGTGATTATTCTTATGTTTGCCATAATTCAAGTTGTATCACATCGTCTGCGGCCATCTCTGAAGTATGTACTTTCTCAAAATCGTCAGACAATTCTACCATTCCCGAACATATTTGTTAGGTCTGTCCTTGTCAAGGTTTTATGATGTCTGCCTAAAGTCCGAAACTCTAGTATCGCTTCAAATTGCCTATAACTAATACAACTTTTAATGCATAAATAGAGTGTTATATCTGAATATTATTCATCGAATGGTATACCGATTTTATCATTTATGATTTAACTTTAACATAACAGTTTTAGCTATCCAAAGTCGTCATACTATTTTATAGGAAACTAATCATCTGTTTACCACAAATCAAAGTAAATGTTGGCACAGAGTGGGGATTACTACTGATTTTGTTGGTGTTTCAGCACCAAGTCGGCGATATTACCAGCAGAAACCTGTGATCAGACAAACTGAATTAGATATCTGAATTTACTTTTTTCTTTCTCTTATTTTGGGTGATGACTAAAATTTCTGGGCTGGCTTTGATTGTGGCGGTATGCCTGCCGTTAATAAAGTACCCCACCAATGCGCGCTACAGAGAGCAGATATATTCGAACACGTAATTGGATTTAATCTTTTGGAATCTATTATAATCGCGATATTCGAAAGTCTCGTTATCCGTAGGTCTCCCTGTTACAACAGTTTTTTTTCGACATTCCAAATCAACAAATGTCTCATTACTATAAGAATTATAAATAACAAATTTGGTTGTATGCTTGTGTTGCTACATTTACGCATACACTAGATACATTATAATGTCTTCAAAATGCAATATTTAATGCATAACACAAAGTGTGTTATTGTAACGTTTTATATTTTGCCTTCAACATTACGAAAAGAGCGTACCTTTGTCTATTCAATATATGAACACAACAATAAAACAACAAAAAAAAGATTAGCGAGAATTGTCTGTCAGTCTTCCAGAGCCTTTCATTGGGCTTTGATTTAATATCTTTCTCCACTCCATTGGTTATCATTTAATATGTATGGTAATTACTGATACTCGTGAAACACACAAAGTTCGCAGTTTTGTGAAGATGGTATCATCGTGATATGGCGATTTCTGAATGGATGTCAAGATTTATCAATATTTGATTATGTGAAAGACTAGTTTTAATATAAGTCATATAAAACACGACAGAACTACAGAGTAGTCTATTTCCCAGTGTTCCATATGGCGTATAATAATTGATGCCTCCTACCGATGTAGATATCTAATTACTATGACAAACCATAACAAGCCGATACAAATGCAGTGGTATACTGGATTTTATGTGAATTTATGATAGTATAATGACATATCAAGAACCAATTATAAACTAAAAAGGAATTTTTTATCAATGGTATAATTGCAAAAAATAAGGACTTAAATTGAACTATACCTCAAACTTATTGTGCCATGGTTAATCATTTACATGTCCACTCATTTCCTTAACGACTTCTAATTTTCAAAATAACAATGTATAACGAGACATTTTTTATATTCACAAAAGTTATTGGCTTACCGTTAATGTTACATGTGGGTCGTCTTATGTTTCTAGCCAATGCCTGCATCACTGCGGCAGACGGCAATTAACGAAATGAATCTTCACTGTTAACATTACGCAGGAAATCTTACATTAATGGGATGTAACATCCTCTTGGGTCATCGATTTCCAATTTTTACAGTATGTTACTAATGTTTTTAAGAGAAACTTTAACTTTTTGAAGCGTAATTGGCCTTAAAAACATAGTATTTCTCATTCTGATCAAAAAACAGAAAAAGAGAGAGACCGATAGAAAGAATCGTTCGGGTTCCAATACTTTTGTTCTAAGCCACTTTGATATTAGAATATCTTTGTCTGGTAAAAACGAAGCACGTATTTTAGTTATAGTTTGTTGTGTGGCCTTGTATACGGCCAACTTTCGGCATCAAGTTCTGTAGCTCCGCATCGACTTGCTAGGAACAGACAAATCTTTATCTCGATAAAATGTATGCTTATCCGCCTTTCAATGTAATCTGCTTCAACCCAATATTCTAGATTTCCTCGGGGTCATCGGGATGTCATTTATCTTTCCCTACGTATAGAAATCACGGTACAAAAAGTCTTTTAAATCTGACATAGAAATATCTGCACAGACCAAGATGTTCAGTGAGATATGCTCCGTTGCATTGTCAAACTCTGTGAAAGGTTTTATTGACGAATCGGACTGCTAAGGCATTACGATATGATATGTACTGTCATTTGTAGCAGTAATGACCTCCTCTCGAGACGTTGCCTCCATGCTAAACATGTATGTTAGTTCTAGATCTGGTACAGCCGTGGTTCTCTATCGATATGGGCTATGACCAAAAGACGGGTTCCGAACCTGATGGATGAGAGCGCGTTATGGCCTGCAGCAAACATAATACTACATCCATGAAAACCTGTCGTTGGTAATATACGAGCACCACATATCGTGTTTCGTCGAGTAAACGTCATACGTTGAGTGGTTTGTGTTTTTTTGTGTGTTATATGTGTTGAAGGTCGCTATCAGTGACACAAAAGAACGTCAAATTGTAACTGGTCACCTAATGAGCACTCTACATAAAAAGAACCATTAAAATTAGTATTACTCATGTATTTGACAGGTTGTTTACAGTATGGGTTCGTGTTTTTTCTTTCTTTCTTTCTTAGGAATGAGGTGAGTGTGAGCCCCCCCCCCCCCCCCCTGTGTGGGGACATGATCTATATTGAGGGCTGACCTCAAGATAGAATAAAATTAGTGTTGAAAAACTGGTACAAAAGGTTAAAACGAAAATAAGAAATTATACAATAATAGAAAATAAAACATTACTTAACTTTTGTTTCATATTTTGATCAATGACATGTATCCATTTTAATTATTTTTCAAAGAAATCCTGAAAAAAAATTAAGAAAGGCGATGAAGAGAAATCTGTTTATGCTTTTGTTCAAATTTGCATGTCATTGATATTACTAGTCATTCATTACAGAAAAAGTGAATATAGATATCCTCAATTGGAGGCATTTTAGTTTTATCAACCTTCATAGTGTATCTACTCTTTACATGTACTCTGTACAGAACTCTGTACATACTTTTAACCAGACACATTCACTTTTTATCGAACAAATATTGTAATACCTCATCTTTATTTTCTGGACAATTTTGGCCTTTATACTGACCGTCTACACAAGTAAAGGGTATTTCTTTCTCTTTATAGACCGTGAAATGTCACTTATATAAAACTATAAGACTTTATGGTTGACGTTCGTAGATGTCAATTTCTCATACCCGTGCCATTTTACAGCCCCGTGGGGTATTACACTAAATTATGGCCAAATGACATTTCGGGAAATACTAAGATAGCCAACTAAAATAAGCAAGCATGGACCTGTACGGTTCACAAATACACTCAACTGCATTGATACGGCTTTAGCTGAATTTTGACTATGCTGCATTAGTTTTTTTTAACTTTAGTCTAAAAGTTTGTTAAAAATATATTTGATACAAAGACACGGTTTCTGGAAATGAGGTGACAGTCAAGACAAATTTGTGTACTTTTCATCATAGGTCACCTCTCGATGATCTATTGAAATTATGTTGATATCACCACTTGCACAGACTCTGCTAATATGATATTAGATATTGTAAACCTATGAATATAATAACCATAATCTATCATTAACCATATCTACTATATCTAACTTTTGACATACCAATGCGACATATTATGTATACCATCAATGTGTTTCATACTTGGACAGAGTTTTCCCATACGACAACAACCATTTGCGCTGGCCGTTTGCAGTTCCGTTTGTGTAAGAAGACCTATCTATTTCGCCAAGTTATGAGCGAACATGTGGGTGATTACTGAATAAGGCAAGTTTTAAGATAATTGGATGTAGACTCGACTGTCACCTGATATTCATAAACTATATAAATGCACCAATGCTCAGTAAGCACTCCGTCTATTTTTACCCCAGTGAGAGAGTATATTTTGATTTGATGCCAGCCAGACGCCGATCTTCGTCTCAATTGTGATGGAATTTCACGTCTATTTTCGACCGTTGCAAATCGACGCTTATCACGTTTCCCTTGACAGCGGAAATGTCGTATATCAGAATATCACATCTGTTTGACGACATATGCTTAGATTGGTCAAGTTACAAGTCCGTATGACTTGATTTTCTGCATGAGAAAAAAACAAGTTAAGTTTGTTTTGGTGTCTCGTACAGACGTTTATGGCTGTGTATCGCACTTAGTGGGTTTTACAATTCCACTTATGGAAATAAATATAGTTCTGGTCGTACAAAAAGCTGCAGGTAGAAGGATGATCGGTATGTATATTGGGATATGTACCACCAACATAAAATTTTATTGTTTTACGCTTGTATAGTATATAGGTATCAGAGTAATAACACTATAACCATTGTATGCAGTTTTAAGAAAGAGTACGTTGGTACGTTTCTTCTGGTCAGAAAACCACGAAAATTAAATCCGAACGTAGTAGTATTATTCTCCAGAACAAGCAACCAAGGCAATGAGACGTGTAGATCTACAGTATATAAGACGTAATCAGAAACAAACTACTTCACAGAATAAATAGGCAAATCACTCACCGTTTTAGACAATTACAAGGGACTGTATTGTAAATAAAGATCTACTTACATGATAATTTAAGAGGAGCTTGGCATAGACGTGCTACGGGAAGTTTTAATATCGATAATCGTTGGCACCTATTGGCAGTAAATGGCACCTATTGGCAGTAAATGGCACCTATTGGCAGTAAATGCGGAACACAATATATATGTTATTGTGTTTTAATTATTATATTATCGGATATCTTGATGTAAGCCAACATATCGTGCAACGTGTTTGACCTGAATCCGATTATAAATTATATTCTAAACAATCTTGTCTTGTTGTCACTCATGTCATAGTTACAAATTCTAGATATGTATAGCTACCATGAACATGCATACCAAGCAGTTCCTTATAAAGAAGACACAACGGTGTCTCCAGCTAAACCTTCTTTGTCAATTTAACGAAAAAAATGACAGATATTCAATATTTCAGAGAATATGGGTTTCTCCGCAACAGTACACGAGCCTTGTGTTTATAGTACATCATATTCTAGTCACAATCAGAGAGCCGTCAAATCTCTTTTTCAAGAAATCTCATTTTTGCGCAATTAAGAGAACATTATAAGAATTGATTTCGACTAGATGAAAGGGCATAATCCGGTCTGTTTAAAACATCACGTTTAAATAGTATTAACTAATTTTTACAATATTTAATTCTCCTGTGTAACATCCGCGGGTTTTCACAAATCAATTTGTTACTCTATTCTGATAAATTATTCATAATTATTTCATACAGAGACTGTTAGTAGTTACCCAATCCTTCTCTTCGTTAGGGATTGTATAGCATCTTTCGATGAAGGCCATCTATATAAGGGTTTTATGAATCATGAAAAATGCTATGGCGTGATTTTAAAATCCCTGCCCATCACATTCTAAAGCCAGATATGTGATCATGAATAGTTCATCGCACTGCAACCATAAACAGGAAATTGAACTAAAACTTGTTGACGATACTATCCTATTTCAGATATGTTCTGCTTCTTTAAGTAATTATGATTTAAAAATCAACGGATGCTTGAACCAGAAAAAAATGTCAAATAAACAATGATAATTTAATTTAAGACAATGGAAATGAGAGATTTATATTTCATCAAAACATTTTTTCAAGTCAAAATTCATTGCAGCATTGATTGCGTCAGATAAGATTTGATTTGTTGATACTATATTAGCACACGGAATAAATTCATTATTGCAAATTTGTATCATGGGAAACTTGACGTCTGTCATTACGATCCGGCAAACTTACTGTTATTTGCTTTGTACCACATCATGTTGCTGGTATGTTCGCATTATTTTACAATCATTACAAATATGACCTGTTAATTGTCTCCAATTTTACTGGACTCGTTACACGACATTTGATACAGATTTTACAATTTTCACAGTCTCCCTTTAATGTACAGCATATTATATCATTTACATATTAGATGACAGTCCTAGTTAACAGAACGTATAACACAAGTAGATATTACCCCTAACACTGTCACCGGCCTCTCCTTCCATCATAGTCCTTCACGATGATCTCTGAATGCTATGTTGTGACGTAGCAGTGATTGATATACACCCTAATTGCCATTGACGGAATAATTCGTCAATCACCATTACGGCCACACAGTGAGTTAGCTGACGTCCATAGTAGAGAAACATACATACTGAAACCTGTATCCAACCATTCATCAACCGTTAACAAGGACTAAGGGCGTCACGTAATGGTGACGGATGTAGGGGCCACCTTCACATGTCGCTAATCAGCACAACCAGATACGGAATAGCCTGCGTGTTTTCGTTGTAAAAGGACGCTTATGGTTTAACCAGTCAACGTCTTAGATATGGTAGTACACACGGAAATGCATTTCTTTCCGCTAATAAATGGTAATTTTTGCTGCTCGCAGCTCCATTCCCAGAGCGTATCGTGTATCTTCATTAGAATGCTCAGTGGTGACCTATTCAAACAATACCATCTAACCAATTTGTCCTTCAAAACGTCCTTCCGTCTTCCCATCGTCAAATAGGCCGAAGGCAGAAAACATTTCAAGCATCTTAGAACAGCAATGACCTGCAGTTTCTCAAATGAAACATATTTGTATCGTTGAATAAGTGTGTTCTTTAGAGGGAGATATGTCTGGTTAATATGAGGAAAAGAAGAGGCATGTACTTTGTATAGCTTTTTGTGATCCGGACCTTCTCTGGTACGAAACCAAAGATTAATCAGGGCGAGTGAAAAATTCAAAAGTAGTAGTTTCTGTTTAGTGAGCAGCATAAAGTGATAGAAACAATTGGTCCAATGGTCCTTTGTCAGTGTGGTATGACCGAGCTGAGTGAACTGTTCGGTATCTTCGGTAACATGATTCAGTGAGACCGCACTATAACAATGGCAATAGGTCTACTATTACAAAGCATGGCAATACAAACGTAGAAAATATACAAACATCCGTCCATACATTACATAAGGAGGCCGTCCTGAAATGACCTTTATCATGTTAACTGTTAATAGGACGTTGAGGACAATCAACCTACCGATCAAACCAAATGATGCTCTGTAAGATATTATCAAAATGATAATTGGCGTAAGTACGCAAACGGTAGCTCTCAGACGTTAACCCTCTCTTACTAACAGGTCGTACTTATAAATACCGTCCGTCATTTTGTTAATTGGTTGATCACTTGACCATCACATCCTCCTCACTGTTATGCACTATACAGGGGGTCTAATCACTCCCACACATTCTCTCCTACAGGCCGACCGACATGTCAGCTGTTTTACCGTCTGATTACAGGCACGTATTTTAGCTTCGTACTGTTTATTTATCCGCGTTGAATCGGCATTTAGGATGAAAGAGCTCAGCTGACAGACAGTCGAGCCGCGCTGAACTATTTGTTGTCGATAACACCGATTCTTAAGATAACACAATAACATGCAGTTCCCTAATCGTCAATTATCTGGTAAAGAACATAGCCCGCTATATCACGCCTGGGTCTGTTTTGTGGTTTGTAAATACACGCTGCATGTATACCATTCTCTGTATGTGATAAAGGTCGCAATGCTATTAATTGATTGTATTCAGGTAAACAAATGGCGAGTTTTGCTCTATCTGGTATAATAAGTAATACCCTAAAATAATTGGTGTTACGGCAACAGAAATTGAAAAACAGAAATAAAAAAAAAGCAAATAATAAACAAAAGACTTTGGATGTACTCCTCTGAGAAGTCAAAATTTTCTTGTATCAAACTTTTTTTCTCACACAGAATATTGGAGTTCTTGCTTTAAAAGAAAATAGAGAAAAAAACATATGTCTGTGTGCTCATTTTTGAGCTATTGTCACTCAAAGATACCTAGTTGACATAATATTGTTTTTTTGATGGAATTTTGCCGTTTTGACTATATACACAAGAGATTAAAGCCATAATTTCCTAATTAGATGTTTGATATGTATGATTGTTTGCAGAATTTATTTTCATGTAGTCTTCTCTACAAATATACCAGTTCTGATCAAAAAGACTAATATTTTTCTCAGATTAACAACATATGCTACCCCTTCCCCTTACTTTTCAGCTAAAAAATACACCATTGTATTAAACTTTTGTTAATATTTTGCATATCAATAGGGAATGGGTTGTTCTTTCTAATTTAGGCAGAAAAATTGGGGGTCTGTGTGCTTAAGTTTTTGCCCCATTTGAATATTTGTTATTTTTCAGTATTTTAGAGTAAAAACTAAAAGTGCTCAAATTAGCATTAAATGTAAATATAAAGTGACAAAAGTATATCATTTCACGTACTAATGCTCATTATTTTAATTACAAAGAATCTAGTAAAGATTTACAGCTAAAAATAGCTTGATACAGCTAAAATTGCTGTCGCAGTGATGATTTAAGTAAGACCAATTTCAGTAAAATATGGTAAAACTATGGCTCCACTCAAAACGAAAAAAAAAAACCCACACAATTTAAAAATGGCCGCCAAATGGGCCATTTCTTAAAATCTCTGTATAAAAAATATACTGAAAATAGAAATGCAAATTTTGACAAAATTTTCATCTGGCAACTTGCTACAATTGATAAATTTTATTTGAAAATCTCATAACTTCTTTGATCTTTGTCGACTTCGACGGGACTGAAACCTCAGAAGAATACATCCTTTAACAGTAAAAAATACATGAAATATTAATAACATTTAAAAAAAATATTAACTAAGAGTAATGGTCTGTGGATAATAGCAATATTTACATTTTGACAGCTCCTACGGTGTCCAAATTCTCAGATGGCAAACTCTCTGGTGGCAACTACTGATTCTTCTTCATAATGTCGTTGACCCTAGAGAACGTTCGCAGTGTGCTTTAAAACATAGTTCACTTCATCCATATGTGTCTTATATAACAACTGGACTTGTTTGCTTTACTATCTTAACTTGTAAAAGATAGCGGTAATGTAGTCCAATTGCAATATTGAGGTAAATACCTGTTGGTTGAAAATGGATCTACATGTAAGTATGCGATATGATACAAATATATTGTTGTAAGAATTCTTCATCAATATAAAACTCTATACTACTCTGCCCTCCAAACGTTCTGTTACAAGTGCAGTTTTACAAATATATATCAAGTACAGAAAAAGTGTAACATTATTTACCGATTTATTTATCTTCTGTTTCTCATTAATACTTTTTTCGGGACTTTGTTTCAGAGATAAACTGCCAGCAAATATTTACATATGTACCAATGAAACTCCTTTACAGCCTTATAACATTAATTGGTTATACAACGTTTATGATTTGGCTGATCATTAAGAATATAACAATATCGAATACTTTATGTAAAATCTTCCCGCATTCAAGTAAAGCTAAAATAAAAGAATAACAACAATGAAAAAAACAGAAACACAAAGACACCTATTCGTGAACCATTTCAGTATCAAAATTGCGCACTACGTATCTGCCATATAAACGTGGAGTAAGTTAATGTAGTAGCGGTGTCATTCTATAATAAAGTTAAGCGTGATATGGTACAGTCTATCATATCGCATGCCCGATTTTACAGAATTGGTCCTTACCAATTATTCCTAAACTCAATTTACGTCCTTATATAAAAATCAAGTCTTTGGATTAATTTGCATTCCATTTTCGCAACAGCCTCCTCGGTAAATAACCTTCACAGACTGTTTTTGCAAGGGACTAAAATAAAAGTAATAACGTCTGTAGATATTCTCTTACATTGTTACTATTATCTGACGGTTATGAGAAAGAAGAGGCGGGATACAAAGCCTTTATCTACCAACATTATTAACACGACAATATATTTTGTGCATGTGGCAAATAAACATAATGGGATTGCATAGTTTGATAAAACAGCACGGTTTTTTCGGGCACCTGCTGTTGAATCAATCTAACATTCTTTCTGTATTAGAAATGGAAGGATGTATCGTTATGTTACCCAGTAAATTACCAAATATGACATCCATCAACATCTATCACGAGACTCTGATTCCATACTGTAATACTTTTTTAAAATAATTTTCTGCCGCTTTCTAACATTCCAGCACATTATTGTGATCTGTACATTTAAAACAATGGTGATTTATTCCTAACATGTGGTGTTGTCTAAGTTAATCCATGTTTCTTGACTGTACGGATGGGTGGTCCGACAGCTGATATTATATAATGCACTAACAATTGTGTATTCCATATGTCACCGGATGTTTAAAACAGATAAACGATTGTCTTTCCTATTTTATACTCCTTCTTATTCACGTACAAAACAAACAAAGAACCCGAACCGCCTGTGAGAGTAGGGCATAATGTTGGTGTGAAGTGTTTGAAGTACGGTAGTAATCTAAATATGATAAATCACATTTGCAGAAAACAATGAGGTTTGTACACTTACCCTTTCTCTTATGTATCTCTATTGGAAATCGGGTCATTTTATATTTACAAATTTACCGTACTTTAAATCCGACATTAAATGTATGTCTCGTTTCTTGTAAGCCTGTACTCCTTTACGCTTTTGGGTAATGTAGACTAACCAATGTCTTTCGAAATTAAAAAAAAAAATCTTTATATAATGCTAATATGTTTTATATACTTAAGATCGAGAATAGCTCGATACAGAGTTTTTATGGATGCTTCAAATTACACCTCAACACCAATTTGTCATATCACGATATGTTTAATTACCAAAGAAAAATAAATCAAATTTCCGTCAGACATTGAGTCCATAATGGTATTCAACCGCTAATTGTACGACCATAAACATGACTGTCTGATACCACATACTTTGTGTCTTGTAGTCTAGGCTACCCATGCACGCGATAAAGGTCATGAGTCGTGTTTTTGTTATTGCTTGACCTTCCGCTCTGTCTGAAATGAGGTCAACTTTGAATCTACACAAGACAAGATAAATACACAGTGTACGTCTGATATAGACTGTCGAGTTAAAACCAGATTGTTGATTGTTCTCGTATGTCCTATTCTCGAGCTGTCCTTACAAGTTTCATCTAAAACAGTGCAAAAAGCATTTTTATTATCATCTGTCCATAGTCTGTAAGAGTAACTTGTACAGCACTGAAATTGACACACACTCTTCCAGATTATTGCAGGGCATACGTTTGTTTATTTATCAAATATTTTAGATCTTTCACCTGTGTATTCTAGCTTATTTCTGCAGGAACGCAGTCATTCGACTAGATCTGATTTGATCACCTGGTTTTAATTTTTAGGATATGTTTACGTACGATAAAAACGATTTGGTGTTAGAAGTTATCGATAACAACGTAAATCAATTCGAATTTCAATTAATTTACGTGAATAGATTCTCATGATGAATGCTATTTCCAAAATAGGAGTTACGCAGTGGTCTTATTGAAGGTTACCATAGTGATTGTATGTTGGTCTGCTGACCGTTTCTTGACTTCACAGAGCAGATAAACTATGAGCAGAAATAATATGACAATGAACGTCATCATTTTTACGATTTATCTTTATTTACCATCAAGAAAAAAAGTTTTCAGTGGCAATGTGTAATCAGTTTAGTTTGTCCCTTGAGAACTGTATAATAGCCATACACGGTCTTAGTAGAGTTATCATATTGAATATACTGTTTTCCGATCGAAGCATAAAGAATTTGCAAGATGAAATGCCAAAATAATAAAATGATTCATTGAATTCCTTTTTAAGGTATATGTTTTATCAATCTACTAGCAGTTGATATATTAACACTAAATGGAAGGTTATGACCTCACCACTATGTTATTGACTGGTTTCCTACCGTATGGTCCCGAGGGGTAAATTAATACTGATAGCATTGCTATCCTGTTTCGTTCGAAAATCAAATATTTTACACCTATAACTCCAAATTTACCAAACGGCCTCTGGTGTTCTACAGATTCACAAGCACGTGATGATGATATTTGTGGTTCCAAGCGTCCTTCCTATTTATGATGATGAAATACGATTACTGAAATATGTGTTGCAAACCTAATATGATGTAATACCCTAAAGTCACAGCTGCTGGTTCTGTATAAACACGATATATTAACTTTCCCTTTTTATCCTTTTATTTCAGTTCACTGTCCTTGTGTTTAGTATATCGTACATAGCGTTACCGGAAGCTATCCCATATGTTATCTAATATTGCTTATAGCAAAATACGCATAGTTGTTAAAAATATATGTCGAACAATATTTTTTTTTAATAATATAATCTATAAAAGTTGCACAACATGCTTGTGAATATAACCTGGAAAAAAAAATTACATGATGACACAAGTACTCGCACACATTGTCCTGGTTTGCTTGGTCTCCTACGACTCAGTTCAGGGCCCGGCACCATATAACTTTCTCAGACATATTTTTACTCAAGTCTATGTAAAATCATATGCTTGAGTAAAAAATCTGTCTGAGAATAATTTTATGGTACCGGACTCAGGTGTTTCTTTGTCAGCGGATCTTACGCCGCTTCAAGTTCTGTTCACCATAACTGCACGGTCAGGCTTGGGTCCGTTGACGGGAACCTGCAACAATAGGGGTTTTAAAACTATACTATCACTGCAAATGCAAACTAAACACTTGTATTTCCATTAGTATTTGTATGTTAACTTGATGTTGTGACAATTTTTTTAAAAGTTGGTCATTAGTTTTGTGAATATGATAAAGGTAATATAATTTTTTCTTCTTTTCCAGGAATTCCATTGATGACAGCGATTGATTTCCAGTCGACTCTAGATCCCAAATTTAACCCCACCCCCACCAATGTCACATTCATGAGAGGAGATTTAGCCATTTTATCATGTTCAGTTGAAAACCTGGGCACAAAATTTGTAAGTATTACCTAAAAAGAATGATTAAAAATCAGAGATTTCAGAATCTGGACATATGTAACTCAACAGTTATTGAAAGCTATTCTATATGCATACACATGTATGTGAAACACTGATGAAGTAATTGAAAATTAAAGAGACACTTATATATATAATATATCCAACAAACTACAACATACCGGACATCTCAGTTAGTTTCTCTAAAAAGCAATCAGAAATGAAAAAGTAGGTTTAAGCATAAAAAAGTAATGAAAATAGGATTTATGATTTTTCACTGCAAAATTTGTAAAAATGTACAGGTTCTATACCCCTTAATTTTGTTGATGTTTTTGTTTGAAAATTGGTCGAAACTTAAGAAAAAATAATATAAAAAAACCCACTTTAAACTTAACATCATGTTGAAATCACTAGCAACTCTAATACCATGCGTCCTGGTTTAATAGTTATCCCGGAGCTCTGGTTTCTCTGCAGGAAAGTGATACCTTTTCTTGACATGATCAAACTGCATTGTTGTCTATTCCCTCACATACTGTTGATTAGTTATATCGAGGTCTAATGTTTACTCTGCTATTGCTTAACTAATTCTTCCGTTACGGGAGACAATACACGTAGACGTAGAGATGCGGATACCCTGTGTAGGTGTAAACTAAACGTGTTAATTTCCCCTGCGAAATACAAGTGCTTTTATCGTGCATGGTATCATTATTTCTTAACAGCAATATTACGTTGTAATGTATCTTGTCCCTGTGAGACTTGATCAATGTGTTTTGGCTGTAATACAAAAGTTCGAGTGATCGTTTAATTTCAAACTTGTCTACTAATTTAATAAAAAAAGTCTTGATCATACACAAAGAGTTGGAACTGTTTGTATAAAAAGCATCCTATACATTTTTCGTTGTTTCACGTTCTTGTGTTATATGACAGTAGTTACAGATGTATATTCGGTAGAAAGTATTCAGTAGACCATTGGACGATCCGTTCTGTAGAGGATGACAGACAGATAAATTGGTGATCATGAAGCTATAGATCGGGATCCGATACCTAAATAAAGAATAGCGAAGTAATTTTCTCCCGGGCCCAAACACCATTGACTTGAACAAGATATTTAAAGCTGACAATGCAAGTTAAAAACATGCATTTGAAATTAAAAAAAAATAATTTAACGAAATATTTTTTTTAAATTGTTTCTGAGACATTCCCTAGTTATGACAGTGTGGTATCTAAGGAAGTGGCAGCCATTTTTCTTTTGTTCTGCTTAGTAACCTTCACTGGCCAACCCCCTATATAAAGCACGGGACACTTGACACACGTGTGTCATTCTAAACATGTTTTGTCTCAGATACACATGCCCCGATATTGCAAATAACATTGTCAAATTGAAAATAAACACTGCACTCACCTGACAATATTTCATTGATGTAATAGATGAATGTGTTGTCAGCTATATCCCAACATATGTCCAATACGAACTAATAAAACACTTCAATATACACCAAGTTTTAAACGTACATGTACATCGACACGTGTGTGTCCTTGATAGTTGTCGCTCGTTCGGGTCAGGTACGTACGTAGTCACGTGTACATGGTCAGTTGAGTGCATCGAGTACGATGATATACGTGGAGATATTTGGACGGATTATTGTTTGGGTTTCTATTCACTTGCGTTGGAATTTTATTTTGAGAAACATCTAAATGACATCTTAGAGGAGTTGACATGTTTTCTTGCTAAAAAAAAGTCCCATATAGTTTTACAGGTGAGGGTTTTGTTTACCTATTTGTAGGTGATATATACTGTGGACTGCTAGCTAGGTGTATGGGTACATGAATGAGCGCACGTGTGTCGATTCACGCGCTTTATATAGGGGTCGGTGAGTCGTCGAATGTAAAACAAAAATGGCTGTTCTCAACCGGGAATGTCTCATAAACGATTCTTGAACAACGAGTATACTTATTTAAAAAATATATCATTTTACTAATTTTAACTTGCATTGTCAGCTTTAACTTAGCTACACTGAGATCTAGCTGGATTTAAAGGTAGGTTTCGCCCAATGAAATATAAAGACTACGAAATTGAAATTTATCCTATACATAGATATAATCTTCAGATCATTTCAATGCATACAGCGAACAATATGGGTGGTCAGTTGCCTAGCTTGACCAGGAAAATACTCCTAAAATAGAGCGAAGTCAAGCTTTACATAGAACATGACGTATTTTTTCCAAAACGAGGCCGCAGCAACATGTGCGCAAAGTCAAAAGAAGTGACAGTTGCATCATTTATAAAAACACAACACAAAGAAGTGCAGACTGTTTACATAATAATCAACACTTATGTACTTACATACCGCACTTGTACACAATATACTGAGTTAGCGCGGTTTGCGCTGCAAGCATGCGTACGTCCAACGATCAAGTCGCTGAATGTGCTTCTTTTTTTATTGCACTCATTTTGATTAATCATAGATACCTAGGTGCACCGATCCTTCTACTTGTTGCCGATCAGATAATTTTATGCCAACTTCGTCAGCTTTGTTTATGTAGTGTGACAAAATCGGATTCACAAAAACAAAAAATAAGATATTAATTTTTTCATGTTTTTAATGCCTCTATTTATGTTGCGTTTAAATGACTATTGATTGACATTTGGGTTCTGTAGATGCTTTATGTGTTATAAATCCGACAGCTTACTTCTTAAATGTTCTATATCATCAGTAATGGCGAGAAGGTGCATTACATCTCTGTATCAATGTTACTTATACGACAAAATATCGACAGCAATATATTAACCCTAATGGAAGCATGCTCTCGATTGGGTAGCTCATTACATATGAGCTATAGTTTATTTAAATATATTCTATATTTCAATACAAACTCATTTTACACGTGGGTGATAGAAATTTCCGCGAGGTAAAACTCTGATCGTCTTATTTTTTTCGACGGGAAAAAATGACCTTACCTTTGATTGATCTAGTCATAAGAATTTTACTTTCTCCATTATCTCTTTGTGGAAAAGGCTAAAGCAATACCGATACAAAAACATATATGATGCGAAATGAAAATACAGTTATCCATCCATCTCTACTAATTCGCTGAATTGTACAGTTAAAGATGATAATGCAAGTTTAAAAGTATGTATTTGAGATTAAACATGAACTACTAAAGTGTTTTTTCTTCAAAACTCGTTTCTGAGACAACCCCTGGCGTGTTTAAGGACGGGCAGTCGCCAATTTGTTTTAACTCTGATTACTGACCCCCATTTAAAGCGCGTGAACTGCATACACGTGCAATCAGTCGAACGCTCGCTGTTCAAGGTGTAACAACTAACACCTGACCGGCTCTAGATCTCCTGTACTATATACCAAAGACGTAATTAGAATAAAATGGTTAGTACTTTCAATTTTTTATCAAATAATGTTTCTGAGAACTATATACATGTATAGATGTAATCATGTATACAGTTGAATAAAAAGAAATGAAAAACATCATACCTTCTTTCCACTTGCGAGATCCAATTTTATTATAACGTAAACAAACTCTAATAGCAGTTGTTCAAACTAAAAATTAAAACTGCACTCACCTGACTTTGTTTCAATGAAGTAATATTGTGAGCTAGATCCCAAAATATGTCAATTACGAGGAAATACAACACTTCGATATACACGTGATATTACACACACATGTACACGTGTGTGTCTTCGGTAGTTTTTATATGGAAGCGTCACTTGTTCGGAACAGGTGTTCATGTACATAGCCAGTCGAGAACATAGGGAACGATATTATACGTGGAGAAATGTTATTATAAGGATTTCTATCCATTTGTGTGGAAAGTTCATTTTGTGAAACATCTAAATGACAGCTTTAGAGGAGTTGACATTTTTTGCCTAAACAAGTCCTACACAGATTTACCGGTAAGGGATTTGTTAACGTATTGGTAGGTGATATACAGTGGACAACTGCTAGATTTACCTGAATGAGCGCACGTGTGTCGATTCACGCATTATATATAGGGGTCGGTAGGCGTATTTTATCCATAGGGAGATAAAACAAAATGGCGACTGCCCGTCCTTAGAAACTTAAGTATTTTTTTTAAAATCTCAAATGTATTTTTTAACTTGCATTGTCAGCTTTAATGTTGGGATAAACATTGAACTCAACAAATAATGAAAATTTGATAGCATTTCATCATAGTTGATATTTTCATTTCCGATGTTCCTATATATTTTAGATTAATTGATTTTATGTCATTTTTCAGATAACCCTTTTTAATAACAAGTCCATTCCTCCGAGTAATGAATCAATTGAATTACAATTTTACTTTCATTACTATTTCCTGACCCTAACTAAAAGACAAAGCATCCTGACGCTTTTATATGATAGAAATACTGAACACTATACAATCTTATACATAGTTTAAACTCTAACATTTTGCGTGGTTGTGCGCAAAATAAAATTGACATTTTTCTCTCGATTTGAATGCATTTTATACCGTCTAAAGACTTGAAAATACTATCATTCTAGCTGTTATATTTCTAGAAATTAAAGCAGTTGCACTTTTGTGTCCACGTGCTACCACGTAACAACATATGTCAGAGAAGCGAGAATGAAGTTGACAAACATGCAATTTGTTAATTGCAAAAAGAAGGGAAAATTACATTCGATAGGCTATTTTTGTTCTAAATTACGAGTGAGTTTCGTTATGCCCGAGAATCAATCACAAACCTCATGCCTAGTAAGTGGCAGGCCTAAATACGTGATTCAATGGCATCAGCAGATTGGTAATGCTTACCCTATACTTAAAGCTTAAGAATATGGTTGCAGTCCTCTAATTAAGCTACTCCATCAATTGACCTGCAGTAGATCAAAGTTTAGAAGATGTACTTTAGTGCACTTTGTACACAATACAATGAGTTAAATATGAATAATATTCCAATGGATAATGAATATTTGCGTATCAAGCATATATATAATCTTTATTTTAACTTGCATAATTTGCACTGTTTTGATATATCTGTTTATTTCTTTCAATCACTGGTAACTCCTTAATATAGAAATCTATTTCGTTGTTTTGAAATGGCAATAGATGGGATATAATTCCAATTATCAGCGTGTTCTGGAACTGGCACCTGCTCCTGTGTAATTGTCAAAATGAACACTAATCCCCTACCACCCTGACAAGTGCTCGTTTAATAACATTATCATGTTTATGTCAGAGAAAGTTGACAGAACATTACTTACAATTAGTCCCTACGACCTTGGTCAAGTCTTTATACTTGACACTATAAACAAACCTGACAATAAACTTGGCTGTAGATATCTTGGTGACTTGACATTTACCTGTGACCTTTGTGACCTTTAGGTGATACGTTTGCCCTTTTCATACACAGTCAGCATCGTGTGTTTTAATTCAGCGCGAGCTATATATACGTTCAAAACTTGCATTTAATGTCAGTTGATATTGTGTCTTTTCTTATCCAATCACAATTAATCAAACTGATCCTAGATTGGATGCAGTATTTTCGGAGCTACTGCCATATAAAATAGTCAACTATTCGGGACTGGTGTTCTTGTCAATACATTGAAAATTGTGCTTGAAATGTTGCTTTTTTATTGTGATTGAATTATTCTGACAATTATTCTAATAATAGAAAACTTGAGCAACTGAGCAACTATGTACTGCCTATAAAAAAGGAAAAGCTGATATATAGCAAGACAAATACACATGAATCGCTAATGATAATGGCCGTACATGTCTATTTATTATATCATAAAATGGGAAAATGAAAAATTAAATATTTTAGTGTATAATGAAAAAACAGCTTATTGTTCAGTCGTGAAGCTTAATGTTCCCCGTTCAAAATGTTACATTCAATGATTTGCATTGGGTAAAATAAAACATGAACGGGATCATGTGTGTGTCCTAGAATGATCTAACAGGAAATCATACAACTAGGTTCATTCCAGTTTCAAGCACTGGTACATGAATCCTTAGGTCCTTAGTGACATGACCTTGCATGATATGATCTCAACACACGTATTAATTATTGATTATCAGACTAGTACTTCCATTTCCGAATATATGAAAAAAATATAAGAATATTTCCTGAGCATGACTTACAATTTCAGAAACTATTTCAGAAAGACAAACTCTATACGCAATAAAAAAAATTAAAAAAAAACTGGTTCTGCGTCAATGGATACTTCAGGAATGTTTTTTCACAAAGAAATGAAAATATATAACTTAATTCTAAGAATCTGTCTATATCTCTAACGAGTGCAAATGCATCCATACGCTGAATTTATAAGGTGTCTGTACACCACTCGTGAAACTTATTATACAAATGTAGTCGATCAAAAATACACCAGCATTTCTATAATTTGTAAGATAAGTTATTATATATTGATCATTATTCCATTTGTCCTTATTTCTATTGATATATATTTCAGGTGATTTGGCGCCGGACGGCAGATCCGAACCCACTATCCATAGGAAAGACTGTATTTGTAGCAGATGACCGTTATCACGTGAATTACATAGACTACAGAGTACAATGGGATCTATATATCAAAAACGTTAGTCAGAAGGACGCTGGTCTTTATGAATGTCAGGTCAGCTCACGGGAACGTAATATCAGACGGGTCGTGTTTCTAACAGTTATAGGTATGTTGTATCTACATCTATATCTTTGAACAGTTAAACCATTACAATAAAGGTTCTTCAGTGTTGACAATAATCCCTATGGAAAGTGAGTGTACAATTATCTATGCTAAGTTTCAATTATTCTGATCATAATACTTAGAATATCGCTACGTATGTATTACGTCTTTTTGCAGTGCAATTTTGATTTTATAATTATAATTCACTGTTTTAATCATAATGTAAGAATAATAATTCATTGTTTTAATCATAATGTAAGAATATTAATGTGTTTTCTGATAACAATATACCAGAAAATCTAGATACAGTGTAACGGATAGGTCATGTTTGAAAATGTTCCGAATTAGCTACTGACAACTATCCCCCTCCCACCTCCCAAAAGAAAAAAAAACCACGATAATAAATAAATAAAACTACAGAACAAAACAAAAGATACAAACAACACACATCAATAACCAAATTCAACAATAACCATTCAAACGAAAGTCCCCAAAGCATGACATTATCTTGATAGATATAGTGTATGTGGAAGAACTAGTTAATGTATATGTTGCTGCTGCTGTGCAAATATTTGTTCGTTAATATCCATTAAGATAAACAAGTATATCTCTAAAGACACAACCATTATATTAACAAAGATGATAAAATATCTACTGCCTCAAAGACCAGTTAACCTCACTAATCCAGATTATCTAAAATCAAAACATTAGCTTCCAGTTTTATTGATGATCCGAGAAAGAAACCAAACATTCTGTAATACATGAATCGAGGAAGACGTAGACTATAGATTTCCTCTCTCAAGAGCTATTATTTCAGTAGTGAAGCAAACAGTTGGCAATGTCCATAAAGCATTGAAAGCAATACACAATACAGACACTTGACGCAGAAACGATTATTTAAAATACACTTTCGAAATGTTTTCGACAATTGGAAACGAAGGGCCAATACCTCGTACGTGGTTGGAAGCGTCTTTATGACGGAACACTGTACAAACTATCCTTAGGGGCTAAGCTAAGTCGCGTGTTTCTCTTCTCCTTCTGACTGTTAATCAATGGCTGTGGTCCAAACAAAAGCCTCGGTGTAAGCAGACGTCTACCGTTCTCTCCGACAGGGATTTATTCAAAGTGAAAACATCTCTGACCATCTTCCAAATTTTCCGAATTTAATGGAAATGGGCCGTTACATTATCACACACCTAGTGTACACACTCGATAGGCGGAAAGGAGGGGCGTCTCACGCAAGGCATGGCTATCAATTCGTAGTTAGACATGATATCTCACCACCAAATACCAGTTGAACTGTATGTTATATCAGACAATGAAATGTGTCAAGGTTTGCGAAGATTTATAAGGTTTGCGAAGATTTATAAACCCTTACAGTTCTTTTTATGATATAATTACATCGATTTTAAAACCGCATGTTTAAATCTTCTTCAAACCGCTCAAAAACAGTAATATTTACACGTTCTATGATACACGATGAAAAAGTGTCTCCCTTGTATTTACCTCTTTAGAAGCAGAACACGTTACGTGTGTTTTCTTCTCTACATTGTCATTTACCTGTAATGTATGTCTTGCATAGATCGGTGACATATATCAATGACCGACTTTTTAATGCACATTTCATTTTGGTCGACAATATTCCCTGATAGCGGTTGGGAGGATCTAGAGCTTAGTTTTATGTTAAAAGTAATTATTAGGGAAATCATGAACAATTTTGTATCCCATAACCTTTGATTGAGGGGAAGGCGGATGTCGTTTGGCCGATAACTGACCAAGTGTTTTTTTATAGGGATCAGAAGATCTTAATTGTTTTGAAAAACTCGCTTGAAGTATGCATAATTTAAGTTTCTTGCCGCTAACACCGTGATGAGATTTCCTCCTTTCTCCTATATTATAACCATTAAGAGTAAATTTTAGCGATTTTTTTTAATCTAAAACGTCTTAAATGTTCTATGAGTCTTAATGTATAACAACTGATTCCCAGATCCCTGTGATGTTTTCCGTTGTCTTAATACTGTCAGTGTTATGTAATATATCTCATGGATCTGTGATTCCATCGAAGATCATCAACTCATTTGAATTATATTTGAAGTGTAGGCGTTCCATCCCAGAAACCCGTTTTTAATACATTTATACATTTAAATCAATGCTGTGAGTTTTGGCTATCGTTTTAACTTAAAGTTTAACAATGTTTTGCTGGTGCTAGAATTCTGCCATCAAAGATAGGTAACAGATATAAAGCGGAGTGAAAATACTTTGAGTTGTGATTTAGATCAGCTATTTATGTATAGTTGTCCTGATTTATTTTCCAGAACCACCAGCTACAAGTCCAAAACCAACACCTAAGCCAAGTAAGTAATTAAATAGATCATTGTTTTTGTTAAATAAGGGAAATCAATATATAATATTGATTTTGTTTTCATTACCTATTATCCCAATACTTTTATCAATGTGTTATGGCTAAATTATCTTAATTTGCTGATATATTGCAGTGTAATCCCATTGTGCATGTGTATAATTCACGGTATGTTGATATTTCAGTTAGGTATTTCATATTTAAGAGATGATGTATGATTATCATAAAAACAACGACAAACATTCATTATGTCTAATGCATAATATCATTAAAGGCTTTATGCATGGCGATGCTCATTGTTCATTAATCATTAATTAAATGGCGATAATTCTTAAAATCATGTTTTGAAGTTTAAATGTCCCTCGGTGTTTTCGTACTGATCGTTACACTGGCCCAATCCCTTACACACTTGTTGTATTTTGCTTCCCTCTTTGGTTGATCCCCTCATAGTTTTCATTTAAATAAGTTTACTCACCTTTAGGAAGAAATCCTTACGTAATGGAAACTGGAAAGGATTTATACAAATAATCGCAATATCGCATTCTTTATATCTTAAAAAACCGCCAATATTTAGTAACGAACTCACATGCAATTCAAGTAGCTGATAGTTAAAGAAAGGGTAAATTTAATCCCCGATATTGTTTGTTACAGAATATAAGGCTTCAGGGGAATTACTTTATTTTCCTACCTAAATGAACACTGGCGGTTTAGAAAATTAAGTTGATAAAACCCAATAAGATACTATAATAAAGCTTAAACGATGATGGGAATTCAATAAAGGAGGTTAGATCATGTACCACTTCGCGGCTAGAAAAAAGTGCCACCCTCTAGTGTAGGTGTTACTTAGTGCTGGCTTGTCGGCTAATGATGCCAGCCAAAGAGACAATGATTTAATGTGGAAACGGAAATCCTTTTGTCCACAGGGAACCATACTTCATTTGAACAAGACGATCTCAGGGGAGGCAACTCCTTTGTCGACTCATCAGTTATGTGTCTGGCAACACTTGGCGTCTTAGCTCCGTCTATATATTTACAACATTCCCCTGAGTTTTAGAAAATACAACATGGTCGAAATCGTAACGGAGAGCAATTCTTAATTTTCAGAAATTGTAGTTTATGTTTTATTTAATTCCACCTTCAAGTAAAAAATCAATGATGTATTTTTCAAACTTCGTTTTTTTTTTCTGATTTATGTTTTCTTACTTCCGCTGTGTGAATACGTGACCAGTTTTCTGACTGCAAACTCGAAGATCTCCCCAACGGAAAGTTGGAGACCCGCATGTCACCGATCTATCACATGTAATTATTACATGAAGATATGTTCTGTCAATTTAATCTTTGACATTGCGTATTTTTAAAACGGCGAATCAGTAACAGACATGTATACATTCGAAATTGAAAACATATTTTTATTGAACAAAACGATAAGGGTAATTATTTCCGGATTTCCTGTAACTAACTATATGTGTCAAACGAATGTGGTATACAGATCAATCATGCGTTAATTTCAAATACTAAAGAAATATGAAAACTGATTTTACTACTTGACTTGTGTCAAGTTATATGATGACTTCGGATATTTTTATGGCGCGGCGTAATGTCATAGTTGATTCAAATGCAATTGAGAATTCCATATTGACATATCTGTAGTAATAACATCCACAAAAATGGCGATAACTTGTCTTCTTCAGTACGGTAAGGGGAGCTTGTCCAGCAAGTCCAATTTAATACATGTAAGTAGCGTTCGGGAAAGGCACTTCTCCTGTAATGGACAGGGACGTTCTTTTCCCGGATATTATGGATTCTGTCTCGAACGCCAATTACCCATTCGTCTGCTAATGTGATAAGGGCCAAAGATTAATTCACTTTGCCTGTTTAAGACAACTCAACACCGATCTGTTTAACGGTTTGTGAATATGTTTTTTGTGTTAAGTGACCGTTTGGACGGTTCCCCGTTCTTAATGCTTCCCAAAAGCATGTTTATATTCGCCACTTTCATCTTACGTTAGACTTTACTACTTGCAATAAGCGACATTTTCTATATACTCAATGATCTGCATATATCGCTGTAATTGATGTCAAATATATACTAAGCCCGTGTGATGGTTTAAGTAGTTCCAAGGGAGTGACAAGCACGCATCAGAACCTTCTCGAGAAACCATTTGACTGAAGTAGTGCTGTCCAATCTAACCAGGCTTGAGATTCGTATAACTCTTAAAACGGTGTGGTTTGGCGAATCAATGTGTATAACTTAATAAAGGTTTTAATATCTCCCTTTAGCAAATATGTCCATTGTTTTATAATACGGAATTCATTCATGCCACAACAAAATAATTAAGAAAGTTGAAAACCAATATTGCAATATACAGTTGTTGACTGGGATTGGGGGCAACAGATGATTTGTTGGACCCGAAGACAGCCTGTTATCACAGGCCAAAGGCCGAGGGCAACAGTTTGTTTGAGGGTCCAACAAATCATCTCATGCCCGAAAACCCAGTCGATAACTGTTTAGGTATTCACATTGACTCAAAACGTCACTCCGGTCCAACAGCACATTTTAACAGTCGATTTTAACAGTTCTTTGAACTACTCGACGGAACATTTCATCTATTGGCATTTTTATCAATATGGTTTAATATATGTAGAAACGATTAATAGGGGTTTCGCAACAAAGTTTATTGGTTTATACTTAGCGATAAACAAATGTATATAAATCCAATGTAACTGTGTGCCTACAGTTATGTCTTGTTCCTTAGGAACATTGCAAATGTAGGCATAATGCGTTTCAAATCATTGTCATTAGGAAAAGTATTATAGAAAATACCACTTAAATTGTTTGAGGCTGCAGAAAAAAGCAGACATTCCTCGAGTTTTACAACTGATACTTAGTCGTGCTAAAGACTAGCGCGTGAAGTCTTGTATATGTTTGTATAAGTACCATTTCATTGCTTATAATTGCGTGTATCCGTTTGCAGAGAAGGAATTACAAGTCGAAGAAAATGATATCGATTCTATATACTGCAAATCTAAAGTTATCATTTGCCAAAACCCCTTAATGACATTAGGCGGCTCAATTTGAATGTGTCAGATCACTTATAGATATAATTCATTTGCCTTTTGGTGAGTGGTGCTCGATATATTGCCCTACTGGCTTCAGAATCTGTAATGTCAAAACTGATTTCGGAGTTTCACGACTACAGTGAAGCGATATGCTTGAAATGACTCTGTATGCCTTGACTATTACATCAAGGTCCACATCGAACATGACACTGCTTAGCCGGTATCGTGTTTCTTATCTTAATCAGGATTGCTGTTTTTCTAAGAACTAATGGAGTTTCAGTAATAAGATGGCACAGTCTCGATCCAGACATCTATCCTATATGTCATGATGCCGTGACTCTCTAGAGTGTAGTAAAATTGCTTTTTGTTAACAAATACGCTATTGTCTCGGTCATTCTCATATCATGATACTTGATATAGATATCTTAGCTGTACCTATCTGGTAAGGATAAATTTTTGCAAGCAGCGTTTCATGCTCACAATTTTCTAGGAAATCAGATACGGCGTGACAGTCTGCAAAACTGTTACAATGTCTACCAATGCAGCATAATTTGAAAGTCAGCATTAAAAATTAAAATACCGACATTTAGATACAACTGAAACGTTTAACATTTATAACAAATACCACTAATAAGCGATTACATGAGCGTTATCTACTGGATGTTGTTTTTTGTGGCCTGAAACATATCTTTAATCATACGTTATGGATGACAATGACGATAACATAAGCTATAATGCGTATTATGTCAATATCTTGATTTGTTTGCATGGTTTTCTATATAGGGTTAAGTATACCTGATTTTAGTAGACTGTCAGTCGTTTTGTATATCGTTTCAGAAATTTTAATCACCGGATCCCAGTACGTAGAGATAGGCAACAAAATATACCTCATGTGTAACGCTACCACAGACGATTTCCCTAATGACGATTTAGACTGGTTTAAAGATGGACACGAAATTTTACAAAATGATAATGACCAACATATCAGTATAACGAAATTCGTGTCATTGATAGATAAACTTATATACAGTGTATTGACTGTTAATAATGTGAAACTGGAGGATGCCGGGAAATATGTGTGTAGAACCTCCGACCTCCATATTACAAGTACACTGGTCAACGTCCTCAGTGGTGAGTATGACGTTTATCAAAGGGACTTAACTAGATAGATAATATGTCTCGTACAAGTAGATGCATGGAGGTCTGTGTATCGGTTGTTGGAATTCTTGCTTTGCATGTAAGGATTTTGTCGTGATGTAGGTGATGGTTTTATCGTGGAGAGAGATTGTGTTCCGGTTTTAAATATGAGCAGAGTTATCTTTCCTTCCGGATAGCTATTGACTGTTCGCCGTGCTGTCTGTGGGTGTTATATACTAGGATGAGTTTGCACATAAAGTCGTGACGTAACAGCCTGTGGTTGTCCTCAAGTGTAGATAACTCTGTGATACTTAATACCGGGACTGCTGTTCAAAATTAGGCTATAAATGGTATTTCTAGCATGTATCTTGGCGACAACATTGTATCTAATGGTAAACGTTCCGTTTATCAAATGTTTACACACTTTAATTGATTTTCGGTTACACTTGTTCAATGCTAATCTTATTTTTACAAACTTATTTCATGCATCACGTATGTTAATTTTACGCTGGAACGACCGCATGACAATGATATATGTTGACCGAACAAAGCGTAATACTACGTATATAGTGTATCGTGATGATTTTATTTTCAACAATATAAAAATGGCATAGTATCAAATAGCTGGATCTACAATTACAAAAACTTAGGATCACACGTTTACGTTCTTTGCAAAGCGGGCGTAAATTGTTCTCTGAGATAAATTCCGCAACAAACTAAAGCAGACATGACGCCAACAATGATACCGATGTTGGCAACAGTTGGTCAGGAGCAAAGGGCAATTCTGGGAAAGTGTTGGCATTCCTTTGAAAATATTGTTTTCTTTGAAAACCGGGGACATTCTGCATAATTGGTTATAGAAAAACAAAGGAAAGCTAGCCTCGTCTCCAGATGGAGGGTTATTAAATTAGTCCGTTTACTGGGAGAATGAGAAAGACTGTTGATTCCCTGGCCTTATTGAAGTGGTAAAGGCTTGTGTTATTTGATTAGTGATGAAGCTTTAGGTTTTGCAGGAAGCGTTCTTTGTAATTTCGTTAAGCTGCAAACGATGTTTACGTACGCACAATAGCTATGGAACATGGAAAACAAACAATGGAAGCAGCTTTGACCACGCATTTTCGTTTTTCTTCAAAATGAATCGTTGAATAATATTTTTGTCGCATATAATGAGAATTTACTTAGTTGGAGATATTCCATAATATTCTTTATTTTCAAAATCAAACAGACGCACGTATCATTCGAATGAGGCCATTAGATTTAGAGCAATGGATAATCAACGACATCTAGTTGTGCTTCTTATGGACAGCATGAAATAGATGCATGATGAAATTGTGGACGATATGACGTCAGACCGTGTAATATGATAGTATTATATTCAATGGTAATCTGTCTGCATGGACACATGATGCACAATTGTCTACCAAACTGTCTGCTGAGCATGGTGATCAGGAAACTCTATATTCATTACATTTGATACTGGGTACCTAATACATTCCCGTATGCCAGACTTAATAATCCCTAATTAGGAAGTTAACTAATTATCGAGCATTACACTTACCCTTCGGTTTTGAGAAATATTTCCACCGTCATTGTGTTTTCCTTATTCATTTGTGATCAATGATATGGCTTATTACAGTCTGTTTACCCTTGTGATTTTTCCTGACAACGTTTCTGCATGTGAGTTACACGTGTAAAATAATTTTCTGGTCCAATGTATAACGCATTATTTTTAATATTGATTGCTTCAATACAATTGTATTAATTATCTTATGCAGCGTTTGTGTGATAATAACACTAATTCATTTCCAGAACATAGTTGATGATAAATATTACTAATGTACATATAATTATAACTGTTATGATTCATCAATTTGTTTTCTAAGGCCTATAATCAATCTATTGTTAGAAATAATGCACTGAATTGAAATTAACTGTACATAATGAACTTTGAGGTCATTGTTTAGTTTTTACTACGTTATTATCAAACTTGTATGCATATGCCCTTTTGTTTCTAGTGATATGTTATATATTTAAACGAAATGCTGCTATTACCTATCGAAAATATAAACAAACCCATGTCAATATCTTTTGCTGACTTTAACCATTTTTTTTTTTGTGTTGCATTTGTGAAATTGTCAATAACGTGATGTGTTTCGTATTTTGAAATGTGTCACTCGGCATAACTTTATTTTTGAATTTGTGAAACTTGGCCAATCATTGCAGAGCCTGACAAGCACGGGGAGCTGATAGATCCTACCCAACCACCCGGTGGTAAACATCGTGTCTTTTATCCCCACTTTATGTTGTCCTCACTTGTCGTCCCATGGGCTCCCCTGTATCATGAGGCTTTAATCACGTTGCTAGCATTGGGCGGTCTGCGTTCAATATCAAGGGGTAATCATATCCCTTGGTTAAACGTCGATTAATTAAACACGAAACAAAGATGATGTAACAAAATGATTAACTTGACTTTGATTAAAGGTTTAAAGTACAATCATGCTGGTTTTTATTTGAAAATATAATTTTAACTATCGTTTTTGGCAAAAGGGTTATTTGGTTTGGGACAAATTACTAGCTAGAGATTATTGCCTGGAAGTTCACAGCCACGCCAATCACACTTGTACTACTGCGTCCAAGAATTATCTTAACGAAACTCTACATCAATTGCTACATAAGCAAATAAATTATGAGTGTGGTCGGCTTCCTTTTGATCCTTGCATGATACCGATATGCCAAATATCTATGTCGTCTCGTCTTGTTTCTTCCTGTAATTAATGTATAACGCTTCAGTTTTCCATGTGCCTAGAAATAAAGAACAGTAAAGTATTCGGCAGCTTTTCCATTTTGATTACATGGGAATTATGCACAATTGCCATTTTAAAGGTTTTATCATAAATAAATTTTTGGGCCAGAAGGATACTACTATAATCTTTATAAGCTTCACAAATTGTCACCAATAAAAAATAATTCCCGATTGCACAAGAACACATTCTTTTGGTGTATGCATTTTATTAAATGAAAAAAAAACCAAATATGAAAAATATCACATTAAAATAAAATACATATTGAGAGGAAAAAATTAATACCAATACTATCAAACCAACATATTTCATTATTTTCAAAACATCGCATTAAAGATCTAATCGCAAAGTTCCACATTTAAAGTGGCATGGATGACAAACTCTTGGTTGTATGCATTTGGATCTTAGCACATTTTTTATGCATGAATGTTTGGTATTCATTTATAAACCTGAATCTTGTTTGATAATAGTTATCATTTAGTAATCTCAATGGAAATGAATACTATTCTTGTATCTATATTGCATTTCATTTTTCATTTAGTACTCATGCTAGTTCTTAGAAGATTGTTTATAATGTCAGAATGTCATTTTAAAAACAATTATTTCGCCAGTTTCTTTTTATGTAACACTAATTACACAATTAAAATTTCCTGTCCAACCTTGGAACTTCGACAACATCTCATATTTGAGCATGTATATTATTTACACCGTCCGTGTTAATGTGTTATCGATCTAAATATGTTTCATCTTTTTTTTCCAGCTAAATCATCTATTATAAGGAGGAGTGGTGAGTACAATAGTCAATGGTTAAAGGTTTACCTCCTATGTACAACTACATCACAGGGATATGCATCCCTGAACACTCGTTGATGTAGTTTCGTTCTCATTGTCTGCCAAGCTCCCAATGCTTATAAACCAAGTGTTGTCTTATCATAGATATGTGATTATCCATGATAAATATATATATACTTAATTATGTTACGTTTACAAACATGCGCCAGAGTAGTGATTTAAACGTGTTCAGCTAGATTTATGGTTTATAAAAACCTTAAAAAGACACATAGATACAAAAGAGTCCCTCTAACATGGCTTTACATATCTGGTCTTGACACTGGCCTTTATAGTCTATGTAAATATACCGAATTGATATACTAATATCTATTATATTACAATTTTTATTTCTACCATTCAAGTTAACAAGACATAAATTACTTAATGTAGAGAAAAGAAAAGCAATTAAACATGTATGTGTTTAATCGGTATAGATCAATCTCTGATAGCTGAAAAAATTCGAAAGATGGGCACCGTCCACATCTGTTTGAGTTGCTAGAACTTACTGTATATTTCACTCACGCTTGGTACTATCCAATTCATGTAAATAAGCATTGATTCAACAATCAGAAAAAAAAGCACGAATACCGGTTGAAAACGAATACCGTTTGTGATAACTGTCTATTGTTGATACAGTGAGATAATACGATCAACCTGCCTCTGCCAAATCTGTTTATACGATGACAAATGGAGATAAGTATATGGCATCCGAAACAAATATTCGTTAAAAGCCTATAGGCTTCAGTTGTGCAAGCGATCCATCTTCTGATACATTCTTAAGCGAATTTACAGTTATGTAGCTACACGGTAGGGATGATAGGGTACTCCACGGCCCGTCCCCCGGGGTATTAAAGTGTCTGAGGATGTCTCGTACACACTCTATAACTGGTATCGGGCCTAATTATGTGGAAGAAATGTTTCAATACACAGTAATGGAGTTGTTTAGGTTACGCTGGCATGCAATAAAACTGCAATTCGCGTGGGAGGAAAGGCTTTATTAAGATGATTCTTCTGGTTTCATTTCGTCTTTGTCCTGTGTCTGTAAGAATGAACAATAACTCATTATTCCTACTGAAATTATAAAGGAAGATCCCGTTTAATTCTATTCTCTGAATTCATATTTAAATGGATTTAGTTAGTCGATTTCTATCAAAGACAATTGTCAAAAATTAACATGCTGGCGACAAAAATACCGCCCAACAAGCCAATATTTCTTAAGTTCATTTTATTGCTAAAAGCAAGTTTGTGATGGAGATAAACTCCGTGATAAGAAAATGTAAAATACTTTTAAATTGTCACGCATCTTCAGCGTGTGAATTCGTTGGTCATTTTTACCATTACATTTTCCTCCGCGCAAGAAATATACAATAATGACTCATTCTTTGTTGCCATATATGGTGGCGTTTTAAATACTGATTATATCTCATTAAATTTGACACAATATTGACTATTACAACATGCACATCGGCGATTTACCACAGCACAGGCAGAATTTCAATTGTTGTTCAATAGATTCTTTCTGGATAATATATTTGAGATCATTAGAACTTAATACAAATGGTGCAACTGACATTTTAATAGCAGAGAACTTAGTACATATGTGTGTGTGTGTATGTCCTGATTCACGTGTGTTTATCTCGTTACAGAGACAGTGGAGACAGAATCTACTAATGGTTATTCATCGGCAGCATCATCATCTCTATTTGTTTTATTACCCATATGTACAATTCCATGGACGTTATATATTCTTACTTCAACGTGATCCAATTATTTGTTGTTGTCAAATAAATCGTTATTTTTCTCTCTTATCAATTAATACTATGCAGATTATGTGTAATAAATTTTATATTTTACTTAAATTTCAATACTGTTTTTTATTACAAGATGTCGCGTAGATTGCTTACGTGATAAAATTGTTTTGAGTATACTACAAATACATTTACAACATATGTAAGATCATTCAAACTTGTAAGATGATAAGTTGAAAGTATTCATCTTCATCTCAATTCCGTCTTTTTTATATCACGGAGTTATCGTCCTTGCCAAGAGGTACATTATGTTTCGATAGTTACGGCATTATTTTGCGATCTAATGGATGTCTTTCTCTCTGAGCACAATATGACGTAACACTAGAAAAACACATGATATCGCAATCGATATCTACCCACTAGTGAATATAACTCTTTAGTATGCGAAAAAATGGAATAAGTAGATGCAGCTACAAAATCAATTTACAAAATCTGAATTTTGATATACATATGTAAGAAAAGTATTACTTAGCACAGGCATCCTACTATAAGGAGGCAATGAAGCACAGGAACAGGAAGAAACCACGGACCCTCATGTAAGTTTACACCTCTCGCGGGTAACCAGTCGTACAAACACAAGTTGTTGTTTTTTATTGTGAATAAAATCTGTATAACCTTTGTGGAAAGTATAATATAAAATGATTTTATAGTGATTGTAAACATGATATCACTAACAAAGATAGTTTTGCTATATTAAGTGAATTAAACTATTCAAGATTCCTCTTTTAAGACAGCAGATAGTTGCCCCGTTGAAAAAAAAAAATTGATAAGCTATGATCTGCGTTAGAAACGGTAAAACTAATTGGATGAAAACAATTGATATTTTTCTGCCTGGAAAAATCCAATTATGTCTGATACTGAAGGTTATTATTGATAACTAAACTGGATTAACATGTTAAATTTATACAATTACGTCTATTACATATAAAATAAAATTTCAAACACTCAAGAATATAATTAAGTGGGTTTTTCAAATATAAAAAATGGTTTGGTGTTATGTAGACGATGAGAAATGATTCCTCAAACATCAAAATTAGAAAACATATATATCATCAATATCAACGCAATAGGCATTTGATACATTCTGATTAGATATGATAGACAATTTGCCCCTTGCTTTTATATATAATACAGGATGGTATTTCATCACAAGGGACTGGTCATTGAAGATAGACAATTTGCCCCTTGTTTTATATTATACAGGATGGTATTTTATGACAAGGGACTGGTCATTGAAGATAGACAAGTTGCCCCTAGTTTTTTATAATATAGGATGGTATTTCCTCACAATTGACTGTTCATTGAACGGACGTCTATATACAGAACCACTCTGATGGAAGATGTGTTCTCTGTAACATTACTGCGTCTTGAAACTTAATACAATGCCGCTGCAGACGGACATTATGGGTAGATATACCGTCATCCCTGACGCGATAAGGTTGTGGAAGATCATGTGAAAGCTTAACAAATATATTTACCAAACATCAAGCAATGATAGATCGACTGTCTACAGACAATAATGAAGGAACGCATTTAATGACTTAGGAAATAAAAAAGTCAATTGGACACAAACGCTTTGATACTTTTGAAAACAAAAATGAGACAAAAATCATTTAAGCAAAGTATAAAGGTGAGGTTGTAAAATCCGCCCATGCTCTTAATATTGATAAGATTTGGGTGTTAAGGTTCATGTACATTTTTTGCTGTTTATTTACATTTTACATACAGATTCTCATTAATCATGATCTGCAATATGAGAGACTAAATGCAGCCTAGACTTGGCGTAGTAATACATATAGTGATGAATGGGAGTCCTGTTTTCGTCCGCACGCGAAAATTGACACTGTCATTAAATGAATCAGTTTAGTACTGATATTGATAAGAAATATTCTAAAAATCTTGATTATATACAAATATAGGAACTGAACAGTTATTGACAAAATAATGATTTAAAGAATAACTGATAGGGATTATTTTTGATCACATTGATATGGATTGTTCAGTTTAAATGGTTAAACCAGAGACAACATTTTGTTACCATGGAAATCAATAATTTCGAAATATTATCATAACACTCAGCATGCAAAATTATTTTATACACTTGTTTTACTCTAATTTAAAACTGGAAATGGATTGCTAGGAGTATTAACTACGAAATGCTGCAATATTTTATTCCACATTAACCAAAACCAATTTTCCCGGATTTCCTTTTTGAAGCTTATTTAAAGATTGACAAAAAATATCCAGAAAGCATTAAAGGGACTGTAAAAGATGAACACACCTTTCAAAAGGGTGAAATGATATGATAAAAACAATATTGGTTTTCGGTTTCTCCAAAATAATGCATATGTTAGTAAAATTATTATTTCAAACAAAATAATTTAAATCCATAAGTAATGTAACACAAAGAACAACAGTCTTCTTCAAATTGAAGGTATGTTAGCTGCAGGTAGATTTACTGAAAATGACAACGAAGGCTAAATCACGAACAGAAAAGAAGTTTCATTTTCTTAAAAACATCACATTAATATACAAGCTCATGTACTTCATGTACGTATATACTATGCTATAAAATAATCTGTTGTAATACCACATACATGTATATGTATTAAATAGTTCATCTAGATTTTATAAGTATTTTACAAGTCAAATTAAGACACTTTAATGACTATTGATGTAGATGAAAAGGTGAACAGAAACAATTTCTCTATTTTGTGAATTTACAAGTCGTGGTTATGCATTTCAATCATCATAAAAGTAAAAGAAATGAAAACGAAGGAATGTAATAATGAAGGTACTTTCATATCGCATGTGAATAATCGCTTGTTGTCAAGCTTACCAAAAGGATATTTCTGATAATATCAAGATATTACATCTACGATCCGCTACTGTTAGACCATCCATAAAGAAAATGCTCAAGAAAAACATAATGTATATATAGTACAGTCAAACCAATACGAAATGAGAATAAATGATTATTCTGCACCAGGATCCACTACCTATACCATGGAATCGACATATCAACCAAATGAGAGCCTAGACACGACCTAATCATATCCCAGCTCTAACCAAAGATACAGCACTCTTTATTTCTTTGAACGGACATGTTATATAGATATATACAAAATGTGGAGACAATCCCAAGTGAGAACGGAATGTTAACAGCGGTACTTCATGGAACCTTTAACGTGAAACTAGAGCACATCAGCATAGTCATTACATTTTCAAGTGAAGAAATATGTTACTAGAGCAATTGGATTAATGCTTGTCGAAGTATTATTAGAATTTATAGTAAGATTACAGGGACTCTGCCTGTATACTGAAGATGTTGCTTTTTATTGGAGTCACCCTTATAAAGTAAATTCTGATACAAGTTTGCAGTGAAAAACCCATCCAGCCTTTCTTCTCTCATCAATGTCGTAAGTGGGGATATTACCTGTTAAGCGGTCTTCACCGGCAAATCATCTTCGGTTCCATTCCGCCTATGGATTAGTTCACGTGACGACAGAACTGCCATTTCGGTAAAGTGTTGGTTATAATACATATTTATCATGTAAATCCTCCTTCTACGTATTTTGAAGTTTTAGAAGCATTAATCAAATAATTATTACTGCTTTCCTTTGACCGCATTCTATGTCAAATAAACTGTAAAAGATTTTTAAACAGTGTTATAAGAATATCCCGATATGTTGGCCTATATAAGCATTTTTGTTCCCAGAGGGGGCCTTAAACATGATTTAAACAGTCCTTGATGTGAAGCATAGGTCACAAGACTATTTGTTTACTTTGGTTTGACCTCGGAAAGATAATTATGGTCTTGTTTGGTTTCTGGATACAACATTGAAATCAAAATATTTTATTATTCAAAGATCACATCCATAAATTGACAGTTTGATATTGTAAATAATATATATCAGTTGTTGTCATTTGTTGAAGATTATACATTGTAAAACAAGCTTAAAACCACAACTCCTCAGAGGTAATAGACACACACACATGTATATATACCGTATAAATCAGCATCAGAGGGTATATATAACATTTGAATCAATTTTAAGATATCAATGATCTAGAGACATTTTAAACAAGAAAAAAAATTGCTTTGCAACGTGCAATTGATATATTACATAATTTGTCATCAAAACAATTAGTATTGGATAGAAAAGGGAAAAGGTTGACGGATGGAAATATTCAGTAGAACGACGTAGAACGATCGATTTGTTTTTAAGACAAAGAATAGACTTTATATTAAAAAAAAACATAAGTGTAGCTAGTTGCAACCATTTGAGTTTTTCAATGATTAACTACCGCATGAAGTGAAGAATACATCGACAACAGACTCTTCATCAAGTTCAGAGTGGCAAGGAGAAGAGAGACAACTCGACGGGGATATCGTAAAGTATGCAATGTGAACTGATTTAACAATCCATCTGCATATATTATAGTCATGTCTTTTGAGTATAATTAAACTGTGAATGGTCTACGATTTATTTTTTGAAAACGCTGGTACAGAATTAATGTGCGCATGTGTCATGGATTGGCTACCAGATATCAATCCCTCTACTACTTTGTTATCATAATTTCGGCATTCTAGATACCCTCTTTAATTAATATACTCTTTTGTTTAAATATAAAAGAACACAGGCTATTATATTTTTTCAACGAATTCCTTCTTCTAGAAAAATAAAAGAATAAACATTAACATATAACTTGTCAAGCAGAATAAAGTATCCAGAGTGGAGTAGAGTTTTAAACTGGCTATGGTATTAATGTTTACAGGGCTTGGAGTTGCCCGATTTACACCTGGCCTCCATAAGAACTTCTTAAGTCTAACAAAGGAATATAATGGATTGTTTACAAAAAAAATAATGATGCAATTACTCGTCACTTGGAAATGTCCTTGAATAATATGTTTTGAATAGCAATATAAGTTGTTAAATGGAATTGAGGGCAACAGATGATTTGTTGAACCCGAAGACAAACTGTTGCCCGAGGCCGAACCGAATTCGGCCTCGGGTAACAGTTTGTGTGAGGGTCCAACAAATCATCTGTTGCTCGAAAACCCAGTCGATAACTGTTTTGTTATACCCATTAACTCAAAACAATGCATTGAAGTCACGAATTTTAGGTGTGACGTCACTCCGGTCCAACAGCACATACATTTTTACAGTCGACTTTAACAGTTATTTGGACCGCTCGACGAAACAATTCACTTATTGGCATTTTTGGCAATAGAGTTTATATAGGGACTATTTTATAGGGGTATAGCAATGTATAATGTATTATATACCTACCAGGTCACTGATATTGTAAGAATTTGTTCAGAAGAAATATGAAGGCCGAAATATAAATAGCATGATGAGAGACTCCGGTCCAACAGCACATACATTTTAACAGTCGATTTTAACAGTTCTTTGGACCGCTCGACGGAACAGTTCATTTATTGGCATTTTTGGCAATAGAGTTTATATAGGGACTATTTTATAGGGGTATAGCAATGTATAATGTATTATATACCTACCAGGTCACTGATATTGTAAGAATTTGTTCAGAAGAAATATGAAGGCCGAAATATAAATAGCATGATGAGAGACTCCGGTCCAACAGCACATACATTTTAACAGTCGATTTTAACAGTTCTTTGGACCGCTCGACGGAACAGTTCATTTATTGGCATTTTTGGCAATAGAGTTTATATAGGGACTATTTTATAGGGGTATAGCAATGTATAATGTATTATATACCTACCAGGTCACTGATATTGCAAGAACTTGTTCAGAAGAAATATGAAGGCCGAAATATAAATAGCATGATGAGAGATCAGTGTAAAAAGGGCGCTGTCTAAGGACGGCACTCCCTGTTTTATATTACTTATATAACCAGCAGACACGGATCTTTTACACACCATCATATATCACGCCAGACCATAAGTAGAGTTCGGAAAGGGTGATGCACCAATATATTGATATCTGGTGGTTCTTTTTTAATCCAAATAAGCAAAAAACATATATGCGTTATAATTCATTAACAAACATAGATAACTGATCGTTACTTTTTATCCCACTACAGTTTTTTTCAACTCATGAATGACATTTAGTTTATAGTAATTAAGACATTATACTCTAGAAAACTAACTACTAAATATGCTGGTCCTGGCGATATCTGGTTTAGACAAATTACACTGCATAATTCATTCACATTTTTCGATTTGATTTCCACCTAATAATAATTAATTTTGCTTTGTTTTCATACTAAAGCTGGCCTTCTGATTGGCCGAATCTTCTTTTCATACAACTATGAAAAAAATCCAAGAATGAGGTTATCGTGACGTCACATTAGAAACATTGACGTTGCAAATTAATTTGGAAAAAAATATCCTAATGGAAATCAATGGAATCGTGCGTGTAATTGAATTTGTTTTATAAAGTAGTTTGGAAAATTAATAACAATTTGTTTTCAAAGGTTTTTTGAAAAATCGCTACGCGGATTCATACAGTTTGTAAACAAGATTTAATTCATACCCCGTCGAAATTTAAAAAAAAAATAGTGACATCAACGCTTAAATTTAATCACAATGATAGCAATTAGGATAATATGATGTAATGCCATGTAACACCATCTAACATTACTAAAGTGGTACCCTGATGTTAGAGACTAGTTTTGTGAGAAAGGGATAACAAAAACAAGCAAACTGATCAGCATTTCTTATACCGCTACATTATGCATGACATATCACAGGTGTCATAACCTTGAACTGAAAAAAAGTTGCATATGCCCTTTACTTAGCTCGAAAGAAGTCAAAAGGAAATAACATTTGTACAGAGTGAAGTTTGGGAGATCAATCAAACACTAGGTTCCTGATTGTGAGTATCTTCTACTGGTACTAAACTTTTATGTTAGGAACCCGCATGGAAAACGAGAATTTCATTTGACCTTAAAAAAGACTAAAACTGCGGTACATGCGCACGCCACTTCCATATTAGGATGTGTTATTGTCCATAGATGTTTGAGTGCAGTTTCGCCCATTTGTATTATAATTAAAGATTAAGAAATTAAATATCTCCATTATTTTTAATTGATTTAAACTAGAAAATGTAACATTTGTGTTTGGAATATTTATTTGTGTTATTTGTAAAAAATACTGCATTATTCTGTTTATCAAATGATATACAGCTTTAAAACACCATTTCGAAAATAATGAAAAAAATACAAGCGTAACTTAGAAATTAAAGCAAGGAAATTCACACTTCTCGTTATACTCAATGCACAAAGACAAATGTTATTGGCAATGACGTACTTGTATACCATGTATTTATTTTAACAAATGAGATGCATATCAAAATATTAAAATTTGTGCACGTGGAATAGATACATACATCACCAGTATGAGCTTAAATGATTTCTGCATACACATGCCCAAAACAGAAAATATGTTTATGACATTCAACTGTAAGTCAACAACGATAAACCAAATGCTACAGAATTGTAGGTTAGTAATGCACATCCTTCATATAAATAACATGCATCTTGCAAAAGCATATCATCGTAGTACACACAACATCAAAAAGCATGTATCTAAGAAATTCATATGAAAGTCTTCAAAAATTCTGTTCACATAGACAACGAAAAAAAATCAAGCAAATATTTCCAATTGTATTCAGTCAAGTTAGTTAAAAAGGCACACAATAAGTAACTCAGAGCCAAACCTGGCGTATGAGTTACACTCTGACAATAGATTTAAACAATAATCGAAGTGTGTGGAGAATCATGCGTAAAATATTGAAATTGCATACGTCGTGATAGCATTGGTATGGATCTTTTACTTATCACAAGTGATATTGCATTAATACAAAAGGTAATGTGGTAAATAAAGATCAAGTCACATGTCATGTAATTCAAATTAATGTACGCCGTATCATGCAACCTCATTTAACTTCTTTAAATGAGCTACAACAGTGATGTAGGTATTTCGAATAAAACGTAATCGAATGACAAATAATTGTTCGTACTCTCGGAAACCTTGTTATGCATGTAACGTAAGATTGTGGATGTCACTGTGTGAATTAGATTGCAAGGCATCGATGATAAGTGGAGACGCTATATATCAAATTAAAATGGTATCGAGCAGTTTTATCACCAGGCCACGGAGAATCAACTCTTCTCAAAAGTAAATGTACTAAACGGCCTATGAAATTTGTATCATTGAGAAATCCAGTATATTATGTAAGTATAGTACGATGCAACGTAAAGGGAATTGGGAATATGAGGATGCATGTTAGCGTCAAAAGAAATAGTAAATATCTAACAATTGCATTTGAATTGTGGGAATATTAAGTTATGATTTATTTAGTAATGTATCTGTAGCACACAGGTCGTGTAGCGTATCTTAATCCGCCAATTACCAACATAACAACATTTAACCGTATGTCATTTTGGCAATCAACACGCGGAACAATTCATATATGGTGCGGGGTAATTCATGTATGGTGTGTTACAGTATTACTCAAACATCACGTTGACGATTCGCGTGAGTAGAAGGTAAGAATTTCAAACAATTATACAGTAACATAAACTTAAAAGAAACTATTGTGGAGATTGTAAAACTGGTAATAGCGATTCCTTATCGGTACATAACACGTGATTCTCCGGAGAACTGTAACATTTTGCCAGGGACTGAAGCCATCATTCAGCCTCCAAATCAAGTTATCTCGCCGAAATGGCTGTACCTGACGTGCCATCATGTTACGGTATAGCCCGGACTGTAATCACTTACTTTTCATTGTGTGTGGGAGAGTGTAGGGGAAATGGTGTAAAATCTGTCCAAAATTAGCACAGTCACCATAAACGTAGATTGTGCTGCTTACTGTCAATTAGCGAAAAATTAAGTACAAAATACAATTAAAATGTACGTGATCAAGTCTTCATTTCTTATATACCCGAGCACATTAATTGGCGTTGAAGGCAGAACGTCCTTCTTTTTATCTAAAAATCACATTTTCTTTTCACAATTAAAAAAAAAAATAAAAAAGTCACTATTTTACAAAGTCTAACATTTAAACACAAGACGACACAAACGTTGCCTGAAGTGGTTCCAACCGAATGTTGTTATTTGCTACCATACGTAACACGGGCATGTAATGCATGGCAAAACACGAAACTTGCCAAAGGTTTTGTTACATTTTAATGTGCATATATGTAAATAAATGAGTATTTTACACTTATACAAGAAGTAATCGTAAAATTATTATTTCCATTACCGTCTAATACTTCTCCGTTGTTTCGAAATCATAATACAATTAATATATATCGTTAAAGAAAACCGTAATTAGAAATATTTATTCTCACACGTGTATAAGATTTATGCTAGGGATGGTATAGATTGTGTCAGAAAACCACATTTTCTTTCATATCCTTGGGTGTAATACTGGCTGATCCAGGGCAATACACTCATGCCGTCTGAGGCTGCATTGCATGGCTACCCATGCGATAAAGCCTCGTGACGTCACGTCGTCAACAAAATTTCTATTTCCGGGGTAAAATTTTAACATTGTTTTTCACAAACTTGACTGGTTTTACTATAAAAGATGCAACCAACGCAATTTTTCTTGAAAATATCACGTTATTTTTCATGTATGGAAAATTGACTTTCAGTCATGGACTTCTTCGAATTTATTCAAAATGGCGGGATATTATAGTTGTAAAAATTGCAATAAAATGTCGAGGTATGAAAGAAAAATACTCTTTCATAAGTGGATATAAAGGATAGGGATATTCTACCCTCGGGATCACAAAATGTTGCAAAACCCTCGGTAAGCCTCGGGTTTTACTACATTTTGTGACCCTCGGGTAGAATATCCCTATCCTTCATATCCACATATGAAAGAGTCTTATGTTCTTTCATACCTATGAATATAATACTGGTTTATCCCATGTTATACACTTCGTGACGTCATTGCGCCAACACATTGAGCTTATTTCAAAAAGGCGGGATATCGTTATAGTGAAATTGTATTAAAACCTTGGATATGAGAGAAAAATACATTCCTATTTTTAATTTGTGACCCTCGGGTCCTAAGTACAATCCTATTTTTCAATATGACTTCAGGTTATGTGATCCAGATCTTTGTTTATGAATAAGGTACCCTTCCTTTACCGACTACAGTGGTACAGAGTATCTGTGTAGCAATAATACAAATACAAACACCATCCCCCCCTCCCAAAAAAAAACCAAAAACAAAAAAAACATATAGGATAACATATTACAAGACAGCTATATTTGATAAAACAGAAAATTGGCAAACAATGCATCCCAAAAATGTTTAAAAAAAATAAACATTTCACGAATGAAACTTCAACTAAACATGAGATACAATGTCATAATTTCGTTCGTAGAATTCACTCTCCAAATCCAATGTAAGACCAAAACACAACATCGCTCGAATTGCATCTGTAATCAGTTAGAAATTGAACATCGAATCATAACACTAAAAATAGCGTCAAGCAGGAGTAGAAGGTGTACTGATATTGCGTTAAATGTCATAAATTCAAAACAATAAAAGTGAAAAAGAAATAAATGAACCAGTAGGTACCCTGCCGACTGGTTTATCTAGGTGGTTTTCTGTTCTGTCTGTCTAGGTAATTTTAGAAATAAATATTTTGATTTTTTTACATTTATCCTCTAATTAGCAGGATTCTCTACGTGCAACACAGAGCGTAAACACTTTACTGATATGAGCCAATCGTGAATAGATAAATTGTATACAGAAATAAGCAGTACACGCAGTAATAACTCCACGCTGTTTAATAACGGAGACAGTGTGTAGTCCCGTTATCATCAGTGCTTTTCTATCTGTCAGCTCCTCTAACAAGCTTGATGGGCCAATTTGACGTCCGCCTGGTATCCATTGAGATGTGGGTTTTTGTTCTATATAATCAAATATCCACTTGGGTGATTTACGTGACATGTATATGTTTCTGTTTAAGAAATAACCATAATTACACGAGATTAGCGTACGTTATCAGTGTGAACACGCGGCCACGTGTTGAATGACTGTCCAATTCAGTAGACTCCGTAGCTCTCTCTATCTCTGCTGCTCTGACCATGGTGTCTTTTCCGTCTTCATTTTGCTTTGGTGCTGATTGAAGGTGGGCCATCGGGAAATGGTAGCATCCTGATTAAAACCGAAATTATTTGCTTTTTTTTAGCTTTTTTAGCAGAACATTTTGAAATGATCAATATGAATGATCTTGCTTGTAACACGCTTTTTCATTGGTTTAAGATTGTATGTCATCATCTCATAACGTTGAAAATCATGTCGTCATGGATAAAGCCGTCTCTGATTGGCTGAAACAATGGCACAATGATTTCATAGTAAAAATTGGCTCTCGGATAAGGAATTCCATGGGTATAGATTGAATTGTAGTACACAAACATCTGTGTGTACTCTCAAAAAACGGCGAAAGGCGGTTTGTGATGATAGTGCACTCTGATTGTATGGTATGATTGTATGGTATGATCCATCAATGTAAATTCATTAAAAATAAGCAATCGCTATTTGGCTTTTTCGAATAGAAAAAGCAGCTGTTGGTCACTCATTGACGATGTTTGTTATTTCCACTACCTCTTACTTTATAAGATCATCATTTATATACAATAGGGGGATATTAACATTAGCGTTTATATCTCCCGGAGACATGTTGAACCTAAGCCGAAGGAAAGTCTCTTAAACTAAAAACAAAAAAACCTGGGCCTTACAATGATCGGTTCCGTTCTCATTACAGAAGGGCACGGCTTACAGGTACCTTATTCTCTCTAGAAAACAACGATGATAACGTCATACATTTTGACACATACTGACGATACCATAATCAGATTGGTTCTAAACGAATGGAACTTCATCTTGTCATTTAAATATGTGACAGAAAAACACCATAGGTCTGTCAGCTAGATAAGGATACCGCACCCTCGATGGCATTTTAAGACAAGCACCATGCTGATAAGACGAAATCCAACAATCGGGTTGATATATCTATAACGGACTATTGTGAGAATATGTTAAACCAACATTTAATATTTTTTTGGTATAAATCGGATCAGAAAGGTTGAATGTTTTAAATGGACAATCTTTTAGTTTACCTTCTCATTTTGTTTGGTTTCTTGTGAAAACATCAATCCAAAACTAAATGGTTTACCTACTATTTAGAGAAAAAAAATTAATAACTTGACTGGGGATAAAACGTTTAGTATATGGACATATTTATTGAATTCACTACAATTAAAGGTTTTGATTTAATTCAAATATAACAAATTTATAACATTCTGTAATTATGATTATTTGTCCGTTTGATTATATATCGAGATGAGCCTATGCTTTTGAATTTACATTTAAGGATTGAAAATTGCTTTGGTCGATTTCATGGGCTGATGAATTTAGTTGCTCTTGAAACAAATTGAATGAACTGCGAAGCAGTAAAGCAGTTCAGGTTGAATTTGTTTCAAGAGCAATTCAATTCAGAAATTGAATGAATCATGTTGAATTTGTGTCAAGAGCAACTCAATTTATCACCTCATAAAATCAACCAGTCGTGTAGTTATTTTTTTAATATTTACATTTCCGTTTTCTCTTTGCTATATAACCTTACCAACTAACGCAGTGGTTGCCGCGCAAAAATACATACAACGGAACACTGACTTCCGCAAGTAGTGTGAATGCGCATCCGGTTAGGTCGATTGTACCTGTATGAAAAATCTTCAATATATTATATATCATCAAATAAAAAAAAAAAAACATATATTGTGTAAATGGGGTGAAAAAAAAAGATAAAATTAATGAGGAACTATATTTTGTGTACTCTGAATTAGACAACATTTACCGCGAAATTGAAGCCGGCTGTTCCGGGATTCCATCAATTGACTAACAATCGTATAACATTGAAAAAACAGAGTTTTATTTTATTTTAACGCTTAATTTAAATGAAATGTCGGTCGCGTCATTTAAAATATCAGTACAAAAAATACAGTTTACACACCAGTAAACAACAAAAAATAAAAATCATTTCTTAATTAAAAAAATTACGTGTGTTAGGACTAGTTAGTATACAACGAGAGACGTGAGAAAATAATGTCTCATGTAATCCAAACGAAACATGTTTCGAAGCTGCGGAAGGATGATGTCTAGACTGTGTGATACGGTTGTCTCCCGCTTCAATTCACTAACTCTCTACATTTTCTCGTTAGTGTTTTTAACATGTAACATCGTTACACGTAACATGAAACGAAAGAGCAACTGATAAAAAGTATGTACACAGACATTATGTCCTCACGTGAAATTTACGTGAAATTCACTTTGTTGCCCCCGTTTACGTCACGAGATGTTGCCTGTCTTTGTACAGAAAAGTCTGCAAATATTGATTTAATAGTACTGACAGATTAATGTTGAAACACTGGTTAAAATCTGTTTAAATGGCTATTTCGTATCCAAGGAAAACGGTTTTATTGTCCGAGTTGATATTATGAACATGTACTACTGAAGTTCTCCATCTTTATTTAGGAATTAAAATAGTTACTGAAAAAGAAAAAGAAATTCTCCAATGACGTATAACTGTAAAGCACAAATTAATTGAGTTAAGCATTGATATTATCGTAGTAAAATGAAAGAAATTTTGTTTGCAAACTGTGTGAATCTGCGTATTTTAAAAACATATATCGGAATAAAATGGATAAAATGTTTGGTACTTTAAACTATTGTTTTATAAAACAATACATGGCGATAATTCAATGATACTATGCGTTGAAACCCATGAGGTATCGAGCATGTTGTGTAAGAAGAATCAAATTAACTTAGACACATTTAATCTATTTCATGTCGAAACTGAAAGAGTGACTTCAATCCCTAAGCACGCCAATAGTTATTTGAATATATATATATATACCGGGTATCAGAAAATGAAAAGTGCAAGTATCCAACAGTTTATTGAAACAAATATTGATTGTGTATAAGTGTTTGTCGATGAAAAATATTAAGAACGTTCATATATATTGAAAAGTTATCCCTGACAGAGTATTTATCATAGGGGAATACAACCAACTGCCCCGTTTAGATAACATAACAGGAAGGACAATCCAGAGCAGCCATCTCCATTTGAACATATCTCCTACTAGTACATGTACGTATACAATACAATCGGAAATTTGTAACGACTATCAGTATAAGTAAATGATTGAGATATGTTGTCTCATTTTTAGACACATCCATTTTTTTTAGATTTCACAAATGGTCTCCTGGGTAATAAAATAACTCCAAATATTGTGATTAAACTTTTCAACTATTTTCGAAATGCGGTGTTGATAACAGTATCTCGTAAGCAGCGATGAATTAAAGCATTCATTTGCGTATTTTTGAACAACTTGCCTATTACTTCGCTTTATCTGTATACCCAAGAGTTCGGTTGGAATGTTCCTATCTTAAACTCGCTAATGCATAAACCATTGGATATACGAACTTCTGTGAAATCAATTCCCTTCCTCGAAGTGTAGTTAAGAGTACGTTTTTAAAACATTATGTAATATTCAGTAAATGGTGTGGCCAGTAACTTATCGGATATTCATCACTGATACTAATTTGAAATATTATACATCGGTTGTACCCGTATAGATGTACTGTTTTGTTTTACTAATAACTTTTAATTGATAATTATATATCCATGTAATTCTCTTTCACTTGAATGGATTTCACATGAATGGGGGCAAAAATAAATTTTACAGGTAATTTGTTCCAATCAAAATTTATCTTTGGTTCCGTTTCATGTGGAATGCAAAACTTTCTTGTAAAAATTGTAAGTTGAAATACTTTTCGACAAATTAGATATGGAGAATGTTCAAGGAATGATAATTGGTTGCAGAAAGAGAGAGATGTATATAGAGAGGGGATAGAGAAAGGAAGGTTGGGTTGAGGTTGGGTGGTGGGGGATGAGGGGATGGGGGGGGGGGGGGGGGGGGGGGGGGGTTAGAGAAAGAGACAGGCTTAGAGTAATGCATGTATTTAAAAAGTTAATATTGGAATCTAAGCGCTAAATAATACATCCAGTACTAATGGTTCTCTGCTGTCTTCGTATTTTTAGAAATGACTTCTAATAAATATAATTTGAAGTTCTCACAAACCGAATGTTACGCGAAATCTGGAAATCTGCGTGGATTTCACTTAAGTAATCCTCTAAACCCTGTCAAAATTCTAAAAGGTTATATCAAAGTGAATGGTCTATTCCAAACATTAACAACAGCTAAATTGAAATATAAACAAAAACCTTATTTCCTTAATGAAAAAAATGATACCAGTAATCATCTGGGTAGTTTCATAAAGATCCGATTTTTGTCCACCACGTTGCCTCTTGTAGCGCTCTGCCCAGAATGAGTAAATTTAAACTCACAAATACTAATCTAGTACGAATATTGGTATAGAACTTTAAGCAAATTTCATGTGAAGTACATGATGTATGACAAGCGTATAGGCAGTTTACAATTTTGTTGTACACATTTGTTTTGTGAGAAAAGCACGTCAACTTCTTGGTGTTGATACAGAAAATACAGAAATATATAAATCACAATTGTAGTAGCTCCGTGATTCTTGTATATTTTTAATGGTTTATTTGTTACCCAGCCCCAGAAGGAACCATGCTTTTACGGTTATTTCGAATAGTTGAGCAGTAGTTACAACTTAATGAAAGTGTCTGACATCAGTACCTCTTGTAAATCTATATATTATCCCACCCCGTCCCGACCAGACGAGTAATTAATCTTATACAAACAAATATACTCAATGCCTCTGGTATAGTTCATTTGCGTGTATTATTATTTCAACGTTTAACTTACGTTCTCGGAAGGGAGACAACTCGTACAGAAGGGTCAAATTCAAGTAAAATAGTATTGTGTACATGTAACAATTTTATGTACAGTGTAAAGATGTCATTTTTCCAGTAGTTTGGAAATTTGGAACAGAGACATAATTGTCAGAAATTGAAGTACTTAGTCATAGATGTTGTGTTTGTCATCATAGGGCGATTTGTTTCTCAACTATAGAGTATTAGCGACAGCTTGACATATTTTCGATCTCTTTCAAGGCTAAGTTTGTCGGTTGATTTTGAATTAATTCTATCCAATAGATTATAACATCATATCGCCTTTTGCCAATAGAAATACCTTCCCATTTTAGTAAAATTACCAACAGGCTTTGATATAAGTTCATTTTAATTTCATTATTGAAATATTAAGATGCATTTTTGCCCAGTCAGACAGAACAGCAGGTCATACATTGTCCACAATGTTGACTAATATACAGTATGGTGTATTTCTTCTATACATATGCAACTTAATCTAAGTATCTTATGAAAGATTAAAGATAATAAATAAAGTACCATTGTTTCTTATAGACAATACTACAAAATAGAAACTATTGAAGAACAATGCTTCATCGTTGTATAATACTGGTAAGCTGAATAACCTGGCTAAACTGATTGACACATCATTGATATGGAAACAGTGTTGGATTGGTTTGAAAACAAAATATGATAGGACTCAGTGGAAATAAGTTAATTGAAGTAGACGTATTTAAGTTTAACGGTCAATATTTTCATTCCATGTAATGTAGCAGGTAGGTGCATGCGAGATAACTCTTTTAATTAATAGGTGAATCATATTTAATTTGATTTCATGGAACACAGCAAAGTATATCCTTAATATGATTTCACTTGAAAAATAGTTGTCAGGTGTTTACCCTCAGTATACGTGTCCTGAGTAAGTGCGAGTTATCTCTCTTTGGCTTGGTCCTTATTCGACAAGTCTACATGTAGAAAGAAAAACAGGTCATACATACTCATACCGCCTGCTAAACACTCTGATTAACCAATCATTATTTTCAGTTTTGTTGATTAGTCTTCCCGACCAGCGGTAAACTGCAGATTTAACTCCCAGAATAATTGGAAGCAACGTATGAACAAACAATAAAAGTAGCTTTGTTAAGCTGGAGCTTTGATGGAGTTATTAAGTACGATCTTCCCCAAATCGTTCATCTCTTATACTTAACATAGATCTCTCTCTCTAAAAAGAAATAAAAAAAAAAAAAATGGAAATTCCAGTAGAAATTTTCATGGATACAGAAATATATTCCAAATAAAACCAACGCACTATTATTTTCACTCATTTCATTTTACTGACTAAAACGTAACATATGCAGTTAAACATAAATGTATATGCATATCGCATCATTATGCAAAAAGCTGTAAAGGAAGGTGTTTGGTTGATCACGAGGATAGATATCTGTTAAAACAAACGCTCGTCAACATAACAAAATCAATAAACTGTTTAATGTGTGTGCATAATAAACATGTTTGTGTTAAACTAATCTTGAACTAATATCACTTGATTTTCATATTTCAGTTTGCCACATTTCCTTTACATCATTCAACGTATATGCTGATTGTTGGTACGAAATGCAGTATCTAAATATTTTTTTTTTGATATTGCGTGTTATATCGTTTACGTATTTCAGAACTGTTTTTGATCCATGTGCGTGTTATTTTATAATTCGCGTTTAGCAATTCAAAGATGTTTCAAAAGATTTCTCAGAAATATATTTCAAACTCGACATTTAACGAGAGAAAATTAAATTTGTGATATGAATGAATAGTTGTTTAAACACCACATTAATTTATCCTTTGTCAATTTATTCACATTCACAAACAATCCAAAGATTCTAACAAATTAATCATATCAGTAATGCGTCATAGATATACACATTCGTGAAACTTATTAAGATATATGCGTGCTTGGATTTGTTTTTGGAGAATAAACGTTACGAAGGTAGTGTTCAATCAATCTAGTATTGTATAAATTGAGAATATACATTCTATAAGGGCTTCAATCGTAATATCTCAACCTCCTCATGGCTGCTAGGTTGCTAGGCTTCAGAGCTGAAACATTTCTTAATTGATAAGATAAAAAGAAGGAAGATTACTCGAGTTAACTGACTTCCCGTTACGTCATACTGTGAAGATGTAGTATAAAATTATACAACAGATATCAAACTTCCATCGCATTATTGCTTTGCTCATTAATCCCTCCTCAGATTGATGGTAATCTAATCATAACGTTACGTAATAGTTCACTCATTGCCTGTTTAATATATAACCACTGACACACTTATTCCTTCAAAGCCACACTTGACCGTATTTTACAAGTGGTTAACGTGATTTTAATGTATAATTACAGTATCTATTGATTAACCGTAAGGTTCTAAATTAATTTTCAAGATATTGACAGTCAAAGTGTTATAAAGAAGGATTTTGTATTTTAAAAAACCGTTCAACATGGAATTAACAGGTGGATTGTTTGATTTTTAGGAAAATTCTGAATGGTGATACAATGTAATATTACCAGGAAACTATGCAGATGGGAAGTCACTACATGTAAATCGGGAGACACGGTCGATCATAGTTAGGGATGTAAAACCGCGGTCACAACGGCTTTACTGAATTGTCGACACATCCACATTAATAACCAAAGATCAGGCATTGCAATTATACATCACTGAGATATATTAGATACACTAAATGATGTGGAAAATTGTTGTGTCTGACTGTTAGGCTGTAGCGTTGAAGAAACACCATAAAGATTGATATTTTTAACACAGGAAAAGGAGAATCTATAATGCAGCTAATACACTCCTTTTGGGCATATTTAAAGTGAAAATACCATATAACGATATCGGAAGTAACCATTTACTCAAAGGATATATTCTCACGCATTAGTTTCAATCATCGATAATTGATTTTAATATTGTCCGTAATATATTTAAAAAATAATCAGTGCTATGTAGGGCTCCGAATTACTTATACCGTTGTCGGAAGCATTTGCTTAATATACGTTAAACTTTTTTTCTGTATCTGACAATAGCAAAAAGGTAGGTAAACTCAAGAGACTTTTGCTTCAATCTATATGTATTCTAACGAACTTTTAATGTGTGGAGACCGAAATCTCCGATAACTTGTGTCATTATATTTCACTTTTCTGTTAATGACTTTATTGCTATTCCCCAGACAACAGGATACAAACCGGTAGAAGGAACCTAACGTATCAGTGAGTGGGTGTAATAAAGAATCACCGATTATCGATTTTCTTGCCTGGTAATTGAATAATTAGATAATTGTTGCTGTACGATATTAAATCAAGCAGGATAACAGTTTGTAGGTAATAGGTTAATCAGAAGATGTAACTACGCATTGCTGCTTTCCACGATTGGAAACTTCCCGGAATAGATTGGCTATTGTAAGGCTTATGGGCGACATCCCGCAGGCAAATAATGACCAAACAAATACTTCATGCATACGAGATATGCATGTTACCTCGAATCATACTACATGTACTTTGACACTAGCACTAGGCACTTGCATTGGTCGCTCTGATGAAGGTACTTGGTCGCTCTGTGATGAAGGTACTTGGTCGCTCTTTGATGAAGGTACTTGGTCGCTCTGTGGTGAAGGTTCTTGGTCGCTCTAGATGTGATGAAGGTACTTGGTCGCTCTGTGATGAAGGTACTTGGTCGCTCTGTGATGAAGGTACTTGGTCGCTCTGTGATGAAGGTACTTGGTCGCTCTGTGGATGAAGGTACTTGGTCGCTCTGTAATGAAGGTCCTTGGTCGCTCTGTAATAAAGGTACTTGGTCGCTCTGTGATGAAGGTACTTGGTCGCTCTGTGATGAAGGTACTTGGTCGCTCTGTGATGAAGGTACTTGGTCGCTCTGTGATGAAGGTACTTGGTCGCTCTGTGATGAAGGTACTTGGTCGCTCTGTAATGAAGATTCTTGGACGCTCTGTAATAAAGGTACCTGGTCGCTCTGTGATAAAAGTACTTGGTCGCTCTGTGATGAAGGTCTTTAGTCGCTCTGTAATGAAAGTATTTGGTCACTCTGTGATGAAGGTAATTGGTGGCTCTGTAATGAAGTTCTTTGGTCGCTCTGTAATGAAGGTATTTGGTCACTCTGTGATAAAGGTACTTGGTCGCTCTATGGTGAAGGCATACGAGATATGCATGTTACCTCGAATCATACTACATGTACTTTGGCACTAGCACAAGGCACTTGCATTGGTCGCTCTGATGAAGGTACTTGGTCACTCTGTGATGAAGGTACTTGGTCGCTCTAGATCTGTGATGAAGGTTCTTGGTCGCTTTGTGATGAACGTACTGGGTCGCTCTGTGATGAAGGTACTTGGTCGCTCTATGGTGAAGGTACTTGGTCGCTCGGTAATGGAGGTACTTGGTCGCTCTGTGATGAAGGTTCTTGGTCGCTATGTAATGAAGGTCCTTGGACGCTCTGTAATAAAGGTACTTGGTCGCTCTGTGATAAAGGTACTTGGTCGCTCTGTGATGAAGGTACTTGGTCGCTCTGTGGTGAAGGTACTTGGTCGCTCTGTGATGAAGGTACTTGGTCGCTCTGTGGTGACGGTACTTGGTCGCTCTGTAATGAAGATTCTTGGACGCTCTGTAATAAAGGTACCTGGTCGCTCTGTGATAAAAGTACTTGGTTGCTCTGTGATGAAGGTCTTTAGTCGCTCTGTAATGAAAGTATTTGGTCACTCTGTGATGAAGGTAATTGGTGGCTCTGTGGTGAAGGCACTTAGTCGCTCTGTGATGAAGGTACTTGGTCGCCCTGTAATGAAGATTATAGGTCGCTCTGTAATGAAGGTACTTGGTCGCTCTGTGATGTAGGTACTTGGTCACTCTGTGATAAAGGTACTTGGTCGATCTGTAATGAAGGTAATTGGTCGCTTTGTGATGAAGATACTTGGTCACTCTGTAATGAAGGTTCTTGGTCGCTCTGTGACGAAGGTACTTGGTCGCTCTGTAATGAGGGTTCTCCTTCGCTATGTAATAAAGGTACTTGGTCACTCTGTAATGAAGGTACTTGGTCGATCTGTGACGAAGGTATTTGGTCGCTCTGTAATGAGGGTTCTCCTTCGCTATGTAATAAAGGTACTTGGTCGCTCTGTGATGAAGGTACTTGGTCGCTCTGTGATGAAGGTACTTGGTCGCTCTGTGATTAATGTCCTCGGTCGCTCTGTAATGAAGGTACCTGGTCGCTCTGTGATGAAGGTACTTGGTCGCTCTGTGATGAAGGTACTTGGTCTCTCTGTGATGAAGGTACTTGGTCGCTCTGTGATGAAGGTACTTGGTCGCTCTGTAATGAAGGTACTTGGTCGCTCTGTGACGAAGGTACTTGGTCGCTCTGTAATGAAGGTTCTCCTTCGCTATGTAATGAAGGTACTTGGTCACTCTGTAATGAAGGTACTTGGTCGCTCTGTGATGAAGGTACTTGGTCGCTCTGTGATCAAGGTACTTGGTCGCTCTGTGATGAAGGTACTTGGTCGCTCTGTGATGAAGGTACTTGGTCGCTCTGTGATGAAGGTACTTGGTCGCTCTGTGATTAATGTCCTCGGTCGCTCTGTAATAAAGGTACCTAGTCGCTCTGCGATGAAGGTACTTGGTCGCTCTGTAATGAAGGTACCTGGTCGCTCTGTGATGAAGGTACTTGGTCGTTCTGTGATGAAGGTACTTGGTCGCTCTGTGATTAAGGTACTTGGTCGCTCTGTAATGAAGGTACTTGGTCGCTCTGTAATGAAGGTTCTCCTTCGCTATGTAATGAAGGTACTTGGTCACTCTGTAATGAAGGTACTTGGTCGCTCTGTGATTAATGTTCTCGGTCGCTCTGTGATGAAGGTACTTGGTCGTTTTAATGAAGGTACTTGGTCGCTCTGTTATGAAGGTTATAGATCGATATGTGATGAAGGTACTTGGTCGCGCTGTGATTAATGTTGTCGGTCGCTCTGTAATTAAGGTACCTACTCGCTCTGTGATGAAGGTACTTGGACGCTCTGTAATGAAGGTTCTCCGTCGCAGTGTGATGAAGGTACTTGATCGCATTGTGATGAAGGTACTTGGTCGCTCTGTGATGAAGGTACTTGATCGCATTGTGATGAAGGTACTTGGTCGCTCTGTGGTGAAGGTACTTAGTCGCTCTGTGATGAAGGTACTTGCTCACACTGTGATGAAGGTACTGGATCGCTCCGTGATGAAGGTACTTGGTCGCTCTGTGATGAAATCTATAAGTCGCTCTGTGATGAAGGTACTAGGTCGCTCTGTGATGAAGATTATAGGTCGCTCTGTAATAAAGGTACTTAGTCGATCTGTGATGAAGGTACTTGGTCGCTCTGTGATGAAGGTACTTGGTCGCTCTGTGATTAATGTCCTCGGTCGCTCTGTAATAAAGGTACCTAGTCGCTCTGCGATGAAGGTACTTGGTCGCTCTGTAATGAAGGTACCTGGTCGCTCTGTGATGAAGGTACTTGGTCGTTCTGTGATGAAGGTATTTGGTCGCTCTGTGATGAAGGTACTTGGTCGCTCTGTAATTAAGGTTCTCCGTCGCTCTGTGATGAAGGTACCTGATCGCTCTGTGATGAAGGTTCTTGTTCGCTCTGTGATGAAGGTACTTGGTCGCTCTGTGGTGAAGGTACTTGGTCGCTCTGTGGTGAAGGTACTTGGTCGCTCTGTGATGAAGGTACTTGGTCGCTCTGTAATGAAGGTACTTGGTCGCTCTGTAATGAAGGTACTTGGTCGCTCTGTAATGAAGGTACTTGGTCGCTTTGTGATGAAGGTACTCTGTCGATCTGTAATGAAGGTACTTGGTCGCTCTGTAATGAAGGTACTTGGTCGCTCTGTAATGAAGGTACTTGGTCGCTCTGTAATGAAGGTACTTGGTCGCTCTGTAATGAAGGTACTTGGTCGCTTTGTGATGAAGGTACTCTGTCGATCTGTAATGAAGGTAATCGGTTGGTCCGTAAGGATGGATCATGGTAACTCTGTAAGGATGTATCTTGATCGCTCTTTTAGAAAGGATTTTGGTCGCTGCAGAGGGAAATCTCTTAAATCGCTCTGTAAGAGGGACTTTATTTGTGGCTCTGTAAGGACGAAAATGGGTGACTCTTTAATTAACACACCTGGTCATTCTTTAAAAAGGGTTCTTTACTCCATAAGGAAGTTAAAGGGTCGGTCTTAAAAGAAGACTTTTGGTCGAATTGTGTAGCGAACGATCTCTGTCGCTTAGTAAGGAAGACTCTTAGTTGCTCAGTAAGGAAGGACAAAGGTACCTTTATTGGTCTATAACGCAGACACTGTAGTCGCTCTGTAAGGGAAGTACTAAAGTTTCATGTATCTAATCTAGCACTTTTCAGCTTTGTTTTAATCATTTTTGGCATTTTAAGTTTACATTAAAATGTTTGGCATTTCCGGCAAAATTCCGTTTGATGGAGATGTACAATAAGGTGTGTAAATAAGTTAGGAAGAAGTAGTAAGAAGATAATGCTAATATGCCTCCACCGCCGTTAATGAATAATTCTAGGACAGGAAACATTCTACCGGCCGAAAGTAGTTTTCGTCATGACAACCTGCAATTTCGTGTCTAGTCACGACAGCAAATGTGATTTTGAATGACGATATGACAACTAAAAGTCGCTACAGGAATAGTGAACCTTGTCTGAAGTACACATCCAACGGTAAGATAGGGAAAACAGAGCCTGACTAAAGCGTCACTTACATGTGTAGTTACATCAAAATCATAAGATTAGAAGATGGTATTCGGTTGGACGAACGGGTAGATAAAATGTAAGTATTTATAACGGTTTAGTGTCCGTAACAATTTCTTTAGCTTTTGATATGTTTAAATATCCTGCTATGTATATGCGTTTTAAAGTTCATGTCAGTAAAAGAAACAAATTTACTATATGGAGGACGGAGTGAACAAAATAGAAGCAAATACTGTGATTTCTTTTTGTCGTAATTAACTCGATTAGTGGTCGAATTCATAACGTGCCTTGACTTAGAAGGTTCAGTGTACCTGGATTTATCATTAGATATCGGTTATTTTTTCAACGTTTAAAAATATGCATTTCAATTTATATTTATTTGACGGCATAACTACATAAATCTTCTCTTTTTTTTGCTGTGTTGCTAGAACATCATACTGGTAATTCTTGATACGAATAAGTACCTATACCAATGTTGTCAGTTTTACAAAGAACTCCAGTGAGGTATTCTGTATTTGTGTATTACAGAGTTATCAGTCCTTGCCGGTAGGTATTGATTATGACGCCATATGTTTGCGAGCGCAATGTCATATTTGTTCGTATTCTGGCATTTCCAAGACTCTCGCCGCCCTGAACGAGAATTTGGTCCGGTTCGTATTTCCGTTTTGTGATTTCAAATCGAGGCTTACCGAAAAATCGTTAAAGCTTATCATTGGCTGATACATACACACTCACAAATATGACGAATAAAAAATTTGAAAAGACATTGTTAGCCACACTTAAAAAACGAAAAACAAATTATCAGTTAACGTCAGCTGCCATCCATGTTTGTTTACCGTTTCAGCGCGCCCTCTACCGGTAGCAAAATTCAAACACAAACAGGACAAGACTTTCGTTCAGGGCGGCGAGAGTCTGGGGAATGCGAGAAATCAGAGACAACGACATGCAAGGGAGATAACTGAAATATGCAAAGACGGAATAGAATTTAAACGTTTTTGAAGACGTTCCAGTACATGTTATGCGTATTGTCCTTGCACAGTTGTACTCCCGACCATGAGACGACCTTTGAATTATGGACGAAACTAAGTAGTCTGATGGTAGAAGTAAAATTCACAACAGTTTTGCTATGATGACACAATGTTACATCATTGTCAGCGCTTTTGATGCAGGTGACCATAAAGGAAAAAAAATTTAGTTTGAATATGAATTGTCATAGTGATATTTCATACAAATTGCAAACTGATTTATAAAGGTTCGTTTTATAGTGGTCACCTTATGTAATTAGAATACTATAGAATATCTCTATCCGATACACAACTGAGGGGACGATAAATGATTTATGTATGAAGGTATAGAAGTATTGACCCCCCCCCCCTCCGAACATTCCCCTCTATGTTCATCAGATAAATGGCTACAAGGCATGTCCAGTTCTGTTGATCTATATCTCCCGTGACGTCCTATTGATAACAGACTTGGTCAGACATGGTGTATACAGTGTTCATATCACGAACCATTTATTTCAAAGTTTCATTGGAGCTGATTGGCCTGTCAAGAAGTATTTGTAGAACGTCGTGAATGTAGGACTGTTTTCATGCTTCACGTTAAAATGTAAATGTGCATCACCCAGACGTTTCGTGTATTTGGTTCAGACAATATATAGATTGGCATTTTGAATTAATCAAAAGTTTCGTGGTATTGTCCGAAAAAAGTGGTACCTTCTGCTGATTAAACACCAGTTTTGTACACTTCATATTGATCACATCAAAACGTAAAATATATGTTGATGAATAACAATGAGAAAAACCAAACGTTTCATCGTTCTGCAGCGATCCGATGAATTCCAATGAAAAAGTATAGGGTCTGCTGAAATCCGCCGCTTCATTAGGTGTGTTCGAAACACCAATCCTCTTTAAATGTACTATCAATTTAATTCACACACTACTTTAATTAAATATTTGTTCATAGTTTGGATATTTAGCAGTATGCTGCATGCTTTGACATCATAATGAGCGTTGTGTTTCCTGGGGATTTAACATCTATTTAAAGTTATATGTGCCGTAACTGGGCAAAAATTTTGACATGTTATTTTTTCTTCATTAATCTATTGCAAACCACAAGGTTTAATGAATTAAACTGTGAAAGTCATTCAATTGACTTCAGACGCCTTGTAAATATTAGCTACAACACCTACATTATATACCAATTACTGATAACACTGTAAAAAATGTGAAATGAAAGTGTAGACCAAAAATTAGCTTCATGGTCTGACTGTATGTACTCATTTCAATTCACTATAGATGTAAATATCATGATTTTTGGCAGTACTGCCAAAAACTCATTTTCACCTCTTATATGTGCTTGTAAAATAAAAACCTATGGATTGAAAGTAGTGAAATTCTCAAAATGATGGTTTTTTTTGGTAATGAATAATATATTAAAAGCTCATCTTGATTCGTGAGTATGAAAAATACGGCACATATAACTTTGACCATTAAATGTGATTTATATTCTTCACTTACTGTGTGATCTTACCAAACACAGTGAGTTTTCATCAATGTATTACTGCAAGCCATTTGTTTTAGGTTATTGTCATTGCAATCTCACAGTTATCGTGTCTGCGATCAAGGGAGATGGCTGTTGAAGCGGCTGATCCATCATTGAAGCTGACGATAATAACATTATTATGCATTATTTGCGCAACATGTCATGACATCAAATATAAATACAAGCATTGTTACTTTTTTCTTTCAATTGGCAATTGATAAAGGATAAATACCAGCTGGATAAAAAGTCAACATGACGCGCTTCCATAATTCTGTCTTTCTATAATTGGCATGCATCTTTCAATTATTGTCAAGTAAATACAGTTTAATGTTTAAATACATTCAAATGACCAAAAGTAGTTATATACCGTATAGTTATTTATATAGCAAAATACTTTATAATTGATAGATGAGCATGCAACTAAAATGAGTTGTCTTTTGTTGAGTTTGCGGCGTTCAAGAAGCGGTATCCATTTCCTAGATAGAAGAGGCATATACATTTTGTACATGTATCACATCATCTGACAACTGAGTTATGGAGAACACAATTAATCAACAATGTCCCCATTGTTATACAATGCGACTTAAAACAAAATCTGTCCTCCTCAGTATTTCATCGTTTCAGTTATTTTTTTTTTCAAATGGGTGATATATATCGATTAAAATACATTTTTAATCCACGGGGAGAAAGTAAATGATATTAAGGGAGCACAATATATACTTTCTGTCACATAGTGGAAATTGTTCTGATATACAATGTACATGTACGTACTGTCTGTGTATCGTTTCTAACTTCGCACTGTGAAGTATCAAAAATTCACGGATTTCTTTAACAGACGTTGACATTAATTTGAAAGTCCTTGGAAAACAAGTCTTACCGTAGTAAATTCTATCCTATTTGTAATTTGTTAGAAGTTTTAGTCATATTTGAAAGATTGTAATGCTGTGCTTATCACATAGATATAAATCCAGACTCCGTCCACATATACAGAGAAATCAAATATCAAGATGTAATAGATTAAAAGTGATATATGAACAATATCAAACAAAGACTGCACATATAAAAAGAAACGTTTTTATAAAGCTGATATGGTTTAGATAACAAAGATCAATAATATATGGCGAGGACGAGATAATGATTCAATATGGAAGTTAAAACATCTAGCCCACAGTCATACACTGTTCTTTTAAACAAACTGGCGCTCTATATGCATGTCGTCGTCTTTCACAAACAATTCAGTGACAATAGAAAAGTAAAATTTATATTGACAAGATATTGTACATTGAAAACAAATATGTATAAAAAAAACTAAAATCATTCAGGACTGCCTAAAGATGAGTGAAGATGCTGATCGTATAATACCGTATCAGTCCTGTACGGTACGTTTTATCTCTTGAGAGTGTCTTTGAGATCTGATCAGCCCGCACTCTGTCAACAAATTTGATATAACTAAAATATAAGATTGCATCGCATGTCATTGCGGTGTTCGCTATCTTACAATCATATCTAAACCAAAAGCAAATGGCATCAGCTACGATTGCGTAAATGACTCAATCATAACAAACGATGTTCCTGTATGTTGTAGGTTTTCTTTGAATTAAAGTAAGAAAGTGGTACTGGTTCAGATTAAGATTTTCACTACACTAGTCATTGTAGTATCATATTCTATGAGACAAAAGATTTGCAACTTGGAGCAAAATATACTCTACGTGCCCCATTTAATTGTAATGAGCACTACTTGTGCTTTAGAAATAAGAAAAAACGCAGATTTTCGTGAAACGAGATTGCAGAATATTGCCTACCTTCATTTTAAAGTAAGAGTTAGTATCGAAAACTCTCTCGTCTCTACCCTTGGGGACTGCAGCAAAATGCTATCACTAATAAGTAAACATATAGTATATCTAGTTTGTGAAGTGATTCGCATCTTGTTATGGTCGCGATGAGGTAATTTATCACAGAAATAAAGAATTGATCTAAACTACGTAGGACGTATGAGGCATACTGTACTACAGGTAATGACTAGTGACATTATTAGGCATTCCTGAAACCTAATGCATCCTTAAATACCCATTATTTCTAAAATATATAACCAATGGTTTATTTAATGTTGACATCACATCAAATAATTGGTAAATCTATAGCTTGAGAAATGCGTATCTAAACAAAAGTCTTGATATCATGCACTGATAATGTCTTTAGTTACCTTTTATAGTGGCATTTCAGCTAAACATTATGCTGATGATTACAAACAGCCGTCATTTATGGTTAAACAGGTTATGTTGATAACCTGCAAAGCAGTCGTCCCACCTATGCTAACGTTAAGGAGCAGAAACTACATTTTCTATACTACCGCTTTACGCCTGTAGCTCGACCAAGGGATAACACCAAGAGGGATGAACACTCAATGCTAAAGTAAGACGGCGACAGGAGATAAAACAATGCATACATTTGTATATGCCATTCAGGAGAATAGGAAAACAAATATCCACAATTTCCTAACATTTTACAATCACATGATGTATTGTTTATCACTTGTTTACATCAACAGAAGTATCACAAAAAAGCATTGGTAAATGTGCAGCCCTTATACAATTTTGTAAACAAACTGAAGATGCTGGTGAAGTGTTTCGAACAAACGTTTGACAGGAAAATACTAACAATTCATACTATAATTTATATATTCATCGTATTCTCAATTTTTGTCCATATTTAAGTGTTTGTGATTCAAAAGATCGTATTTTTTTTTATTTCTTATGTCTAACATAATGGAAAATAGTGGTTTGTCAAACTAAACAAACGTTTTCTGATTTATTAGAATGGCACCGTAGAAACAATATCATTTCTAAGCACATTATACTGCTATTCGCTATGTATTTCCTTTTGTCAGCTAGAATGCTCTACTTACAAACTCTCGGCAAAATCGATTTCGCTGATATGAGGCAATAAATATGTAAGGATTGAATTGAATTAAAGTTCGGTATATATCTTTGGGAGAAATGATGGTCGATTTCAGCTCTATGAGTATCGCTAATATGAGACGGAATGTAAAGTAATCTCTGAGTTATCTTCCTTGTGGGTACATAGGATGACGTCCTCATTTTGTGAAAAAAATATTATGTTACAATAAACACATACCCTGAAGGACAAATAACTCTAAAATAGCTGGCTATTGTTATATTGACAAGTGTGCTCAGAATAGGATATGTTCAAAATTGGTATCATTATGTCTACATTTGCAGAAAAGAGTACACTAACGCTAGCAACCTGAACTGTTTTACTATTTTAAGCTGATTGTCATATGGGCATTTATCACAGCTAAAATGGTAAAGACATTTTATAGACATAATTTTGCTTTTTTTGTGAAGGGAATGTATCATTTTTATATCAAAGTTCAGACATGTATTCATAAGACCTTGTAATTGTAGGTGCAACCAGTGTGACCCTGGAACGCTATTACTGCATACCACGATACGATGCTAACGAATTTTAGGAATACAAAATCTCTACAGCATTTCGTAATGAAATGCAAGGCATTTTAATAATATTTGAAATGTGCTGTGCATGGTTTTATTTAATGATTGGTGCACTGGTGAAAGCATAGTTTTGTCCTCACACAGTTCATAGTTAACTTCCCTTGTTACATGAAACAACTTCACTGAAAGTATCTTGTAAACGAGTAGATACTATCAAGGGTGTGGTGAAGCAGTAAATATCACTTCACCAGGGGCTGTAATTGAATCTGTAAACGTATATCCAGGGTAATGAAATTATTATGATATGTAATGATAACAACATGTTGGTGAGATGTAAAATAGTAGTATCTTTATTCTTTGTCAGATATTCCTATGAATGAGACATTTTGGGCCTGGCCACGCTCAACGACATAATGAAGATGACGAAGGATACAAATACAAATAACGGACCTTTCTGGAGATTGTCCAATGCACTTGATGAACGAGCGATAGCACGTGCGATGACCCTGTTGGTAACGGTGGGAATATTAAACACAAAAATAGTCCTGACATGTTCGAAATACAAATGCACATATGTATAGAATATTTGTCTTTTTACAAGAACCAGTATATTTCTTACTCGAAATAGATCATATTGATGTGTCCATAATATTCAACAACAATTTAATAAAAGTATCACTTGACTGCATTCATACATTTAATCGCATTCATCTATTACTCTCTCATTGTCAAAATTATGAACAAACGTGTCTTATGTATTATTGTTCTGGCTCTCCGTTTGACATAAACCCATCTCGCACGTGTATTCTGTTGCATCTCTCTCTCTCTTTCTTTTGTCTCGATCTCTCTCTCTCTCTCTCTCTCTCTCTCTCTCTCTCTCTCTCTCTCTCTCTCTTTCTTTTGTCTCGATGCTTGCTAATTTACATAAAATCTATATTTAATTCAATCAAAACTCATTCATGCGTGAATCTGGACTGATTCAAAATTGAAACAAATATACTTCAATTAGACACATATATAAATTACAGGTAGCCTATGTACAGACAGTGTTAATGTTGACGAATATGTCAAACTCGATCAGATAAAATACTATTCATTTAAATATATTATTAGACTCTTTTATGCACGAATATGGAGGATAGAGATATTCCACCCAACTATCTACATATTAAAGAGTATTTTTTCTCATACCTCGACGTTTTATTGCCATTTTACAACTATGATATTCCGCCATCTTGATATATGTTCGAACAAAAACCATGCAAGTCAATTTTCCATACATGAGAATTGCATGATATTTTCAATGCATATCCCGTTGGTTGCATCTTTTAAAGTAAAACTGGCCTAGTTTCTGAAAAAAAGAAATGCTAAAGTTGTACCGAGGAAATAGTAACTATGTTGACGTTGTGACGTCTCAACCTCAAGCGACATGAGTGTAAAACAAGCCAGTATGATACTTGTAGGTATGAGAGAAAATAGCTCTCAATTATGTGATACGAGAAATTACAAACAAAAAGGGTTGTAAGATGTGTAAAAATTATGGTTCCATATGTATTTGATCAACTGACACATCCATTTAATATCAATTAAAACATCATTAATACGTCAGTCTCTGCATTGCCCATCAGAATTCCTATCCTTTTATTTTTTCAGAAATATCTACATTTATATGTACCGAGTTTAACAGAAAATGCATCTGCAACTGAGAAAACGGAGGAGCCATGGCGTTAAAGAGCTCAATTATGTTTCCGAAACAGATTTTAATTTTGAAATTTTAACAGTAAAACGAGTTTGACACTTAAAGTAATTCCCAAACTATTAACCGTATTGTTAATACTGCGCTTAACATCGCTTCATGAAAAATTTTAAACAGATACTAATTATCTTAAATGTTGATTTCCATACCACTTGTCGTTTTAGGTTTTCCGCCGTTGTCCTAAATACCGCGCAGTAGTTGACTATTACTGCGCCAAGCGCCACAACACATCAAATTTAACCTTCATTGTAACACATGTTTACACAGGGACACTTTTATTTGTTTGATGTTCAACGTCATCTACGGTCATCGATATAGATAGAGCCTGGCGTTATAATTGGTATAACAAACGTTTAGGCTATGTTTCGAAAACGGTAGCGGTCCTTTAACGAAATTGTGTATATCGAATATGTTTGCTTCCGAAACATTCTTACATGTTTTATGACTAAATGAACGGGTTCTTATCATTTCTAATCTGTAGTTGACAAGCCACAGATGTTCGACCAATAAATTAATTGTACGTAAACAAGAGTAATTTAGTGTGGATATTTATACCTCGAGATTACGGTTAATTTGTTATATAACTAGCACGTGTAATCAGACCAGGGACAGGGTTCCCACATTACCGACTGAATGACCGTAATATCATTAACTGGCGGCATGCTATCACCTACTCATCGTTACATCCGGTCCTCCCTTGACCCCAAACATTTAACTTCTTTAATAAAACACATAATTCGCATGGTAATTCACGTAATTGTGCGTTTGACAAATATCAACTTATTTCACATAATGAGATAACATTACTAGTGTGCAATGCATGTTGCTTACTGCTTGTTTTTCAACTGATACAACGCTTGATATCACTGCTGCATTATAGTTACACAGTCTCATAACATTATCAACATGACTTTGAAGACTTACTTAACAGAACAAATTATATAAATTTAAATTTTGATTGGCATATCATAAGTGATCTGCAGGCATATATGTACAAACTTTTGTTGAATTGTAACATCACTTATACCATACGTAATAAGGTAAGGTGTAAAGAAAATTACCTGAAATATCTGCTTTCAGCATATGTAAATAAAAATGGCGATAAAAATATATCGATATCATGTCGCGTTCAGAATGTCGAAATATTTAAGTTATAATGTTCTATGTCAAGATGATAGTTTTTTTTTAATTTTATTTTCATAAAGAAAAAAAAACTATTTATTGAAACAATATAAATATAATACTTTACATGAATGTATGTCTTTACCAATGTTCCTAAAAGTATGATAAAATGGTTTCGTTAGCACACCTGAACATGTTTGTTATTGCTGTCCGAGCCGGTCTCCAGTGGTTTATATGACGACAAGTAGTTACATGTTATCATTTAAACACGTTATAATCCATTGTTTAATGTTTATCATAGATGGCATGTATGAACAAATGAAAATGATTAGATTGGAATGAGTGAGAAGTATCAAAATATATGTATATGTGTTGTCTATGTCAAATCACATATAACATCGCATTGGCTGTCATGTCTATTCTGGCATAGTGTTAAACTATTTGGTAACCTCGACACTCCGTGAAGCAAGTCTCATTTGCAATTACAAATGTCTTCGTATTTCTTTGTCCACGTTTACTCATTGCGCGGTAGGCTTATCATGAACAGTTTAGTTAACATTATCCGTCTGGTTATTGGTGTCAGATGAATCATTACTTCTGTCCCTTGTTGAGGTGCCGGTATAGAATCGAAGAACACGGCTATTGTCGCGTTGCTTGTCCTCTATTTCCACTCGGAACACTCCGTTGGCGCATCTTTCCCGAATTACCATTCGTAGTTACTCTTATGTTATTACCCATCAAGGCACTTGTCGTTATAAAGTAACTAAACACAAAATTTGTCAGGTGAGGTACACGAGTAGCACTGTCAGTAGAAGCACGTATCGTGTTGGCGTTATCACGATACCGCTATTGCCGTCATGGGAAAATCCAGACTGTGTGCCTGCAACAAGAACGGATATTAAAGAGGGTTGAAGACATAGAAAAGAAACAAGGCAATGATACTATATTAGATCTATACATAACAAGGTTAACATATTATTGTATTAAAAAGACTAAAAGTCATGTTAGTTACTGATATCACTGTGGAAGTTCAAATGATAAAATAAACCTTATTTGGGATATAAAACCGTTATCAACAGCAGAATCAGTATGGACCAACTTTGGTCAGTTGCAAATTACTCATAGCATGTCGATTATATTATTCGGGGTAGTCTGGCTTTCATATGTCTCGCTCTGTCTTTAATGACCGTAGTTAGTTACATGTATAAAGTGTCCTCGGCATATGAATGCTAATTGGTAGCACATAACATGTATACATTTGAAAATGAATTTGTGTATTTAAGGTCTCACTGCCTACCAAAAATATAATCATTATCTTTGTCAATTTGAAGTCTGAAATGAGTACTTGTATATCTTGCAAGATTTTTTTAAAAGGTTGTCTTAAATATTTTGACCTTACCTCTTTTGACGTTTCTACTTGTATTCGCTGGAAAGAAAGAAAGTAATAATTAGTCTGGTTTGATTTGCATATGATCATTCGACAGTTGAACACTTAAACGTATTATTTTGTGAATACAACTTCCATTCAAATGATATTGCTATATGTCTCAGAGATGAGTTCAAAAATGATTTCGTTAGAGTTACTAAACTGTACATACGTACAACGGAAGATAAAAAATGGCATTGCGACAAATCCCAAATAGTAATATTTAACAGCAGACGGATATTTATATATTTAGCAACGTTTACGGCAAATGATATGTGAAGAAGATAAAAAATGCATTGCAAATCCAATAGTTATTTAACAGCAACGGATATTTTATGTTTACGAAATGTGAAAAATGTAAAGTAGGCGTCTTCGTCGTACATTTTGGTAGAATCTGGAAATAAAAGGATTAATTCTTCCAATGATTTCCCCGGAGAACACTATACCTCAACGTATCTACAATGCCAGTGTGAGCTTCTCATTCACGTTTATTATGTTCATTGTATTACCTGTATCATGTAAAATGTGGTTGATTACTGTATAGGGTCATAATGCCATGAGAGCTGTATTGTTCATTTAATAATCATAAACTCAAAGACTTGTCGAGGAGTCCTATGAGAGCGAAGATAAAATACATTTCCTACATCCTAACGTTCTAGTAAGGAAAATGTACGCCATGTTATGACACCAAAATCACGTATATCAGCATTGTTTAATGGCTAAAAACGCCACGTTTTATTGTAAATGACCTCATTTCGAAAGCAGGTTAGATATTTCCATACACATTTTACTAGTACAAATATATGTCTTAAATATAAATTCATTTATTATGAAAACAAATACCTGCATCGTTTTTGTAAGTAAAAGTCTACTATGGCGAAATAAAAGGCGTTATTTTGATTTACAACCTGTACAATTATATATCTCAGTAATCCTCATCCCCTATGCATATATCAGTACAAGCCCTTATCGCACAGTGATTGCGTTATGTAAGTAAGACCCTGCATTAGGTGTCAATATTCTAACAATAGCACAGGAACCATAGCACCACGTGTGGCACCACAGATAAACTGACAGACAATGTGATAAAGGTTAATCAAAACACAGAAATGGCTTGTATCTTGAGTATATCTGATAGAGGAAAGGTGGAAATGTCACAGCGTAAACGTAATACAACATTCGTCCTATCTACACTGATATACACAATTAATGTAGAAACCAATTGAAGTACTCTAAAGAATGCACTTTAGCAGGACGTGTACCCCATTACATACTATTGTTCACTCGGTCATTTACTCATTTGATAATTTCAGATTTTTGAATTTCATATATCCAAGCAAGTTCTCATATGCCATCTACCATTTAAAATATCCAACCTCATGCGATTTAAACACTACACACGGAGAGCTTCTTTGATGGGAATGTTTTAATGCTATACGGAAGTGCTGTCGAAAATATAAAAGTATGAACCCAAACGATTCAATCTGCAAATCATCATTAGTAAATCAAAAATAAACAATACATTCAAGCTGTATATTAAATTAAACGTTGAAAGCTTCTAATCAAAATTAAAAGAATATATATTCCATAAACATACTTGACTTAAAGTTGAGTTGAGTTGATTTGCTTTATGCAGGCTACTATAGTATTAAGACCTATGGAGAAGCAACAGATCCCCTACCACTTATCGAATGCTTAGGCGTATTCAGGATAGCGAGCGATCGCGCGACAAGAAATTTACTGAACGGCAGCGGATTCTCAGGCGCGTACTCGATATGGTGGTTTCTCGTGCACTTGTTTTGGCATTTTTATAAGAATAAGTATGCGTTTAAAAATCTCTATTCAGCGTTCATATCCGTTCAGAAGCGAGCAAACGCTAACGCTCACGAACGTTCGCGAACGCTCGCCATCCTGAACTCGTCACTCATCTGCTCCTAAGGACGTGTATTGATTGCTTTGTCATTACCTAATACACAATAATGAATTTGTGGCAAGCACATGGAATCGTTGTTATGTATTGGGTGCTTTCATCGAGATCGTCAATGCATTCATTGATATTTAATGCAATCTCGAATATATGGTTCAATGTTATTTCCGAATTATTTCCGAAATTTACTCATTTGAGACTTCACTTGTGTCTGATGTGACATAATAAGATTATGTTTGAGACGGGTGACACAATCGTTCTAGCAGGAATTCTTTTTAGTGGTAAATTATCGAAAATCTTCACAGAACGTAAACGACACAATTACACAAAAAGTATCACTTCCAAAGCATTATGGAAATTTTCGTTTTAATCGCTATATTTTTTTCACTCTTTTGAATTATCCCACATTAATGGGAGCAAATTGCACGTTTCCTGAAACCCTTGAAAACATTGTCGGAGTTGAAAGCCTCTAGAGAGTAAAACTGACTCTCCAATCCATATTCGTCAGCCTTGAAAAGCTATTTTTAGTACTGGAAATCAAGTTTCCTCAAATAATACTTTCAAAAAACGAATAGAAAAATATTTGAAATTGAATTGTACTTGTTAGGGTATGCCCTAAAGATTTGCAGCGTTATACTGTAAAATGCATTTTAGAAACCGCGCTTCTGAACGGAAGCTGTTATTGCTATTCACTTATTCTAGCCAAACTATGGTGTAGTTGTACCTTTTGTGATAAGTGTAATCCTGGGTGGGATATGTCAAAGAGGGTAGAAATAAAGTACATATGATACATATCTGCTTTATGATCATGGCCTGGTTTCATCAGCAAATTTTAACTTAAAGGGTATGTAACATTATTCATAGTGTTACAAATTTTAAGAAAAGTTGTATAAGGATATAAGCGTATGTGTATGTAATGCAATGATGATGATAATGATGATGATGATGACATGCTGATGATATGATGAAGATGATGATGATAAAAATGATCAAGATGTTGTCGTTATGATGAAATTATGATGTTTATTGTGATGATGTGATGAAGATGATGATAATATTTTTGAAGATATTTGATTATGTGGATGATTATGATGGCGATGATGGTGATGATAAGATGATGATGAACGTATGATGAGTACATGTTTGATGGATGATCGCTGTAATATTGTTTTACATTGTATCTAAACTGACTTGAAAAATAAACAATTGCCAAAATTAAAAAAAAAAAAAAAAAAAAAAAAAAATCAGAAAAGTTCCCTAACGTATGCTATGTCCTGTAACTTCTGTTATAGTTTTATTGAGATTAATAAGTAATAAAATTGCTTAGAATTATGGACTTTTCATGAAACATCATCCATGTTCATAGGAGGACAAACAAACATCTAAAATGGAATATGAACAACACGTAAAACGTTTGCCATGTAATGTCTAGTATCTGTATTGGCCAGCTGTTTGAGGAGTCTAGTCAGACAAATATGTTTAATAAAAAGGCATGTATATGTCAAAACTACGAACAAGGTTCAGTCCGTTCATTTATCATGATCTTGAATCATCCAAATCCTATTCGTAATAATAGATTGAATTATAAAAGAGATTCATTTGCCAATGATACATATTCAAAAAACATACATTGATTAGAGAAATTGTCAAGGTTTGATCAATCTATGGATTAATCAAAATCAAATGTGATGCTTATTAGGTAATTATTTTGTTACATCATCAGAAAGAGAATATTGGCGCAGGTTGAGTGTTGTGTATACATGTATACTATGCCAACGTTTTATTGTAAATGGACAACACGACGCCTTAGGACATGTATTGCCGCGTAGTTGGAACATAGTAAGCATGTTTTAGTGTAGTGCTTGGGAGGTATATACTTTCTGAAACCTTCTAACAGTTACATTTAAACCGTTATTTAGATGTATCAGCTATTGTTTAGTGACTGTTTCTGTGCTGTGATGGTTCTGTGATCTGGAATACTTTTATCGACTCCAGTCACCGGGTTATGAGTACAAACCAACAATCATTATCTGTACCAAATACTAATCCTTAATTATAGCCAGCTTACTTACGATGACAAATGGTTTTTAATGGATTCATAGCTGTGTTGAATATCATTAAAAATGATTCCGTTAAGTGACATTTTCCTGCTGTTACTGACGGGAGAGTAAGAAGTAATGATCAAACGGATTTTACCTTACGTTTAGTTCTTAAATCGTAATTACATTTATACACACTTTCTATGGTTGTCCTTACCCTTATAGCTTTTGTGAAGTTGGATACATCCATACATTGTTTTACTAGAGATGAAAAACTGAAATCTTAATCTAATGTTTAAAGGCAAACATGTATGTGGGCATGACCCTGAAGAGTCCTGACACCCGTAACACATTGTAAATGAATTGTCACACAAGAAAGAAAGCTAAAAGCAATAACGGAAAGAAAAAGATTCTCGACAGTGAAATAAAAGACAATACCATCATATTTCAAAGGGATGATATAACTTAGGGAAACATAAATATAGTAAACGGATACACTACAGTAGCAATTAAAACTACAAACAGGAAATAACAACAAACACTGAAACTACTTCTATTTCATCTTCAAAGGAAATAAAGAAAGTAAACGTGAAAGTAATACCATTTAAAACTTGGACGTGTATGGTTGTGATGTAGCGCTCGGATGTTCTACACAAATAGTCGCCGGCGTCTGTCATTTTAGCCTGTTTGATTTTCAGCACACTGGTTATTGTCTTCCGAGCCAGATATAAACTTTTGGATATTTCTATGCCTCTTTTTCTGTCCGAATCGAGTTTGTCCCCGTCCTTGAACCAGTCTATATCGTGTGGGGCGTAGTAGTCTGTAGCGTTACAACTTAATAAGATAGGCTCACCCTTATCCACATACCGCTTGCCGGTAATCTGAATAGCTGAAAAAGACGTTTATTTTTAACTAAAAATGTCAGCATTTTTGTTTTCAAAAATATGAGTCAGAACATGATACAATGGGAAGTTTTATTCGAACGAAAATACACTCACACCGTAAAGTAGGGTAATTATTAATCAGATCATGTTGGGATAGAAATAATATTTAATATGACATTAACATAGGCATCTTTGTTAAAAAACAAACATAACATTGTATTGATACAGATGTGTGATACACAAGACTTTAAAACAAGTGTGACAGCCAAGAATTCATATTGACAGAATATAACGTGACAAAAGAAACATTGCCATTGAAACAGAAACAAAAAGGAAAATTATAATTGAAATACGAATATGATGTGCAACGAATATAGAACATACACATTTATTTTATTGTTTGAATAAAATGTACTTACCTGCATTATATACTGACCAATCTGGAAAAAAACCACAACCATTATCATCACTTGTTCATTTGAAAATCTAAGTGAATATTCATGGTATTGGAAGCATAGTGAGATCATCCCATGACATAAGGTGTGGAACATTCAATTCGTGATGTTGTTACTGTTGATCAGATTTAAGATTTACAAGCATGCTTGATTTTGTTGAAATTTTGACAAAAGCATATTTCTATTAATAGCGCACTATCTAATTGTGCGTGCTAAAGTAATGGTTTTTGCATTTATTTCTCAGGACAATTACCATATCAAGGATTTCGTAATCTAATTACGACGGTACTTGAAATCATTACATTTTTCATATCTAATGACAAACATAACAGCGAGCTTTTGAAATGTGATAAAGTATAATATGGTTATGTTGAAGCAATTAGTCAAATATTCGATGTTGGTGTTTTTTTTTTTTTTTTTTTTTTTTTTTTTGTAATTTACAGACATAAACTAATCACCAACCAAGCCAAGGACCAATGATGATTTCATAGCCAGAATCAAGGTTAGGATACCCAAGCTCGTATTACAAAACTATTTGTTTATCATAACTAATAATTCTACATTTAAAATTGAAAATGGTGTCCGAATTGGTTATACAATAAATTAAAGTTTCTAAACAAGTTAGCAAGAGAATGACCTTGAAGCTAAATCAATAGAAAACGAATCTTCCTATTACGATTCGGAGGGAAATTGTTCTCGCTACAGTAATTTAATGCAATCGCCACGGCGAAAGTTAGTTTGAGCATCATGTTGCTGAGTTATATGAATCGAAATCATCTAATCATGCCTGTATCAGCTATAATGATATCGTGTATCATCTTTCTGTATCTAGATAATATACATCTCTACTAGCTAGGCAGGCCTTGAGAGACTGATTGTGTGTAAATATCACCCAGTCCAGAAAAGGGACATCAGCTAGTCAGGTCAGCCCTAAATCGATTGTTAGATTGAAGGTCATGTTTCCGAGCCAATATCACGTGGTTGATACGACCCGTAATCAGGTTACAACTATTCAAACACTAATTAGAGTCTGGTGATTGAATTTCAATCAACCAAATCAATTTGAAACAAGACATTTCTGCAGCGCAAATTAGACCGGAAAGGGAGGATATAATTGAAATTTGAAACAAGCAAATTCTATTCAGTTATTCTAAATTACAGAGGCCATTTTCACAAGATATCAGATACTGTATATTATAAGATATCCTTTTGAATTATGTTCCTTGGTTTGAAGCTTTGATATAATTTCGTTGATAGAAATATTCGTGGGCATAGTCGATGGGATAATAGTGACTATGCTATATAAAACACATCAAAATATATACTTGTGATTGCAACTTACAGTATCTTTCTTATATATATATATAGTTTTCGTGTGGAATCTTACCCTGAACATCTAGGTTAAACTGACGCCTGATACTCCTGTCCTTCGTGCTGACCTGACACTCGTACGTCCCCGCGTCCTCCAAACTGACGTTTCGGATATGAAGATTCCATTGATCCAACCTGACCTTGTGTTGTGTACTAAACCGAGCGTCAGAGACGTACGTATATTCCCCAACAGTTAAGGGATTTTCTTCTGACGATCGTCTCCACACAACCTAAACAGATTCAAAAACCAAACGTAGCGACAAATTTAGACGAATTATTCCTATTTATATGAGTGATATACTTATTTGCTTATTTTGAATATTCTAAACTTTGTACTGCAGAGCCATTTCTCAACTTTTAAATGCAACTGAACCCAAGTGCTCAATTTCCTTTCACCTGATTTAACTTGAATTAGAATGAACCGACTTAAAATAATTATAAAAATACCCTCATTTAAATATTTGCATTGCAATGTTTAAATGAACAACAAATATTCCATATATGAGATTATATAAAATGTTCACTTCTTTACCCTGGTTCACGTGAAATTCAGTCATGTGTAATTCACGTGAAATTTGTCACGTATAAATCACGTGAAATAAGAAATATTGCCTGTGTATAACCTTTCGCTTCCAAAGGCCTAGTATAATGGTCATGTACATATGACTGTGAATGAAAATTGTCTTCAGAAATAAGTTGTTTACTAATGCAAAATATGTAGATTTCAAACTGACAATTCCGAAAATTATCATTTTGTTTAAATGCAATAATTCACGTTTGTAATTTAGTCAGACGTTGTCTATATCGTATTTTAACAAATGCATGAGGAAAAGGTTTTACTATTCAAAGTCATGCCTAAATGATAACGTCATGCCTTCAAGGATTAATCGAATACTATTATTTTGCATTTAAATTTAAGTTTGTCATTCATCTTTATAAATGCCTATTGATTTTAGAACCATGTATGTCTGAACTAGATACGTAAATTAAAACTATAAACAAAGTAACTAAACACGTCCGGACTTCGATCAAATTACTTTGTTTACTTCTTAAAATTAATTAGTTTACATAAGAAACCCTCCTGGGACCGACTTGTTATTATCATGCATTGTTATTGTGTAATGAGATTTGAGGCCATAAAGACTCAGGGGGAGGAACTGTTCATTTATAAGTGTCATTTATTCTAAACGACAAACTCATAAAACTGATAAACGTCATAAAGTTGAAATATTTTATTTACAGATGCACTTGGCAGATTATCTTGATTGCACTTCAAATGATCAAATACATATTACGAAATGCCATTTTAGATAGCTTTTGTCATTTTAAAGTCATAAGACATAAGTGCTCAAATTTCGCATTAAAATAGACAGAGGTCGTAAAACTAAAAATATAGTGTCATAAAGTGTTTGATAATACAATGTCACAATAGTTCCACTCACAAAAAGATTGTACATGTTCTTGATTGAAAGTAAAGGTTCTTGATTGAAAGTAAAGCTACATGTACAAAGTATAAATACAGTTATGTTGCGCGTGCGATGTAATAGAACTTATCAAATCCTTCGATACTGTTATTTGGATCATTCTTTCTAGCCAACCACTATTACATCTACCCATACGTCAGATCGTGTTTACTTCAACATTAATCTTCCTATTTATGTTGATCGTTTTTGTTTTATTTCTTAATCTCACTGAGAGAACAGGGAATTACTTCCTGCGAACACAGTACTAACCGATAAATATGTTTTAACTACTTCAATCAGAAACCATAACAACCGTGTACAAGGTTATATGTCGTAATGCGAAGAACCTCTTCCTTTCATGCTGATCTAACACTGCTCCTTTTCTTATTACCCATGGGACCAGTTGAAAATGAGCAAAAGGAAAAAGTCCGCCAGGGTATTGGTTCAAAGCGAAGCCAATCGAATGTGTGAGGACATTTTTCAAACCATGGTAATGATATCATCCATTAGGGATTGCTTAACAGAAAAGCACCACAAAGCCGACAAACACACATACTCTTAATAAAACATGACACCTGACTTAGAGCTACAAATCATCGTTTATACACAAGCTACAAGGTGGAATGATGATCGAAGCTAGATTAAGAAACTACGTGACCTTAATACATCACAGATTCAGTCAGGACTGTTCCAAGGTCACCAGGACATAGATATAAATATATCCTGAAAAGTGGGCATCACGTTCTCTATGGCACTACCATAAACTCACACAGGACAAAGGTGGCAAGGACGTTCAGAGGTCAAGCATAAAGCTTTTTTAAGCAAATGTTTCTAGGACAAATCCTAAACTTATTGATTGCTGGGCGTTCATATATCTTCAGGAAGCCACTTTTTGCAAAGCTTTCCTGTTGTTGTTTGAAACCATATATTTTTAACTCTAGGCAGAAAGTTCCAATGTCGTTAGTTTCTTCAGCCTTCTGTTTGTTGAAGAAAACAATCGAAATACAAACTGGACAGCAAGTCAGAAGGCCTCCTACTAACCAGTATACAAAAGTGTTTGGTGGAGAGGACCATGATTTTCTAAGAAACCAATAACACTGTAACGAACCATTGGTAATGCGTTTTGAGCATTGCTGCTTTCCCCCACACATGTTCGCCAAGCAAACCTAATTAATAGTATAACGAATTAGGTGCTTGATGCATCTCAGTTTGATATATATAATCAGTATTCGCACAATACTCAAATCCAATTGACTATTTCACATCTTTGGAAGCAATTGAAAGGAACTTGTTTCCGAAAGCTTGCCCTACGATGAATTGAATAAGGGTCTGTACAGATATATTGGTGTTTCATAGCAATATCAATTCGTTCTTCTGTGGTGGCCTAGTTTTGTCATTCATTTTCTTATATTGTCTATGTTGTATTCTATATTTCTTTATCTTATTTTAGTAAAACACAATAGTGTATATGTTTTTGTATTGATTAATGGATTTCAGTTAGACGTCGCTTGAATGATTAAAGAGCTCATAGAATACAATGTACTTTAGATAAGCAATACCATAAGGGAAAAGAGCTGACATGCATTTTCCTTAGTTTTGAATACCATTACGCCGTGGTTATTTTTACAACACTTATGACTTGCAGCGTGCATTAAAAGCCACGTGACTTAGTGTGAACTCTCTGTAATTGACAGGAAAGTGTTATCTCCTTATGGGGGTGTAAACGGAAGTTAGCACTTTTATCGTCACTTCCAGGAAATTATATTATAATACACTTAGTAAGCTCGTTAAGTACTTAGCTATAGGAAAATATATTTTTATTTGTATTAACACCTCCTTTTCAAAATAGGAGGAAATGTTATTACTAACACACTTGCGTTAAGAATGGTATTATTATTATCTACAAGCGTATATTTCTTGAAAGATATTGGAAATGTTGACGTGGAATAAAATAGTTGGTTAATTTTATTGTAAAATTTCATGTTTAAATTATGGTGCATTATCATTAATAATAGTATAGATCACGTGAAATAATATCATATGGTATATGGCTGTGCACTTTCAATCGCGACCAATTTATCAATATGTTCGAAATAACATTAAGTCATACGCTACATTATTCATAATAAGTTTCGATATATGTAAATGTTGTGTGTAAAATATAATTTGCTATCGATTAATTTCACCTTCCGGTGATTATGACGTCATAAGTTGACGTGATATGTGTGTTGTCACAACAAATGGAAGGTGGGGTTAATCGACGGTAAACTGAAGGCCTACTTCACTCATGTCGTTTAGATATCTAAAAAACCTCGTATAAATATCGACATCTTATCGTTATGAAACTTCGTAATTACTTATTTTTTAATCAAAGAAATATCATACAATACTAAAGGACTAAAATATTTTTACCTTTCTTAAAACGAATTAATAACAGATTTCATACTCGTAATGTTGCGGTTTAAAGTCAGTGTTAATCCATTTAGGCTGCCTATGTGTTTTTATCAAGTTACATGTAACATTTCGCGTTAGTATAAGATTAGTTTTAGTGCAGGATTATCTAATGCATCTAGGTGCGTTACCCTTGTTCGTTGTTTGTACGGTTTGTGAAACAGGTAAATCATTATCACATTTTGATTCCCTAACGATTGTGAGATGTTCGAGTAGGTTTCAGAATGCCTTGATAAATTATTGAAGATATGCCCCTAGGTATGTATCCAGTGCTCCTATACGAACGGTACTAGTGTGCAAGGTCAACAGAAATAACTTGCGTTAAATTTCTGTCACGCCATACCAAAATCTTACAATTAATCATACTTCGGCATACATGTTAGGGACATTTATAATTCACCATCCACCGGGAGCAACTGGTCATGAAGCCAAATTGGTTTTGATAATACCCATTTTATAAAAAACGTTATTTCCTAAAATGACAAGTTGACAAATAGAACGTGTACTGAGCATGCTTCGGCGTAATGGTGCTCTTTATAGGAATATCAATCATTCTTACTTAAAACGTTTCTCGTGTAACTATGCATAATTTACAATGAAGAAGATAGATGGCCTATTGTAGAAAAAATATAAGTTCCGGAAATAATTTCCCCAAAATATAGTCATTAGCATCGTCAAGGCTACGAAATATCGAATTTCAAAGTTTTTTTCTAACATAAATTTCATAAATATTTCATGAGCTTTATTTGAACAATTACAACATCTTTTTCCAAGGACGGCTTATCTATTAAGATAATAAATGTTGTGAACTACAGTCAGGACTGTAGTAATAATATGCACTTTTAGAAGTGCAATTGACACCGTAAGCAACAATATATATGTTCGGTAATCGCAGTAAATAAATAGACAAATCTGATTGGAAGTATTTGCCTTTAATATGGAGGTAGATGATGACCAGTATGATAGTAGCCTCCGCACGCATTGAATCATTTAGCTACCTACGGCTGTGGTTGTAGTGTCATGGAAAATTTTACTGACATGTTTTTGTTTTATATTTTTTTTATGGTTTTATGAATTAAAATTATGCTATAATGTACCATTTGTTATCACATACACCACATTCTAATTGAGGTGTGTTACGACAGGTGTATAAACATTTCGTTGAAACTATTACCTTTATTTCTTTATCAAAATTAAACATGTGAACGTAAGACGCTTTTTTGAACTTAATCAAAAACACTTTTTCTTCACTATATCCTTATGTTCTTTCCTTTACTGATAACCACCTATAATCTTATTTCATTATCTTACCATTCCAGGTAGTTAATTCATCTGTATATGCAATTTCAGCAAAATCGTCCACTTCATACTCTTTTTATAATTTGCCACATAATGTACGTACATAGTAATACTATGTATAATGGTCATTTGATTTTAAAATGTTGTTTTGACACTAACAAATCGGCATCAATCGATTCATGTTTTACGTTGAAATGGAACTTCTCTCTATTAGAGCTCTCAGTAATTTAGTTTAATTTGTTTGAGACAATATAAGTTAAGATGGTAAATAGAATTTCAAGGAAACAGACGTGAATTTGAGTATCATACCTTCTATTGAAACAAAACTATTACAGATGTAACATTGGTACTTTCAATGATAATGAACGTATACTATCGGAAACCGTACCACTCTGACTGTGACTCTATATAACGGACGCTTATAACAGATTAATCATGATGCATGTAGCATGACTAGTATGCAGTAGCTCATTTTGACAATTTAACAGTCGGCTTTAATAGGATATTACAATCCATCTTTGAAGTTAATGACCATGTCTATTATAGGCCCCATTATAACATGTTCGGGTATGTAGCTACAATGCTAAGTAGTACATATCAATATTTGCAGACAAAGCCCTCATTTAACCGTATTATCTGTCTGAGTTATTGCATAAAGAGTCCAGTCGACTGAAACACACAATAGAAGATGAAAGTCATGGTATAGATTACTGCTACCGTTTGGCTGAAGTTCAATTTTCCAGAGCGTGAGTTTGTGGCCATATCATCCCAGTATCTTACTATAAGTTTACATATCACAAAACTACGCAACGTTACTCAAGGATCTATTGGTATGTAAACAATGCTGCACATCATCTACTAAAGAGAAAATTACCATACTAGTCTTTGATAATAAAAACGCCTCATTTACCACTTCCATGTCGACTGATACAATAACGAGATTGCCTTCTTATTGATAGGTCATTTGAATAATCTAAAGAGATATTCTAATCTCTGCTATTGACCAGTATACTATGTCGTTAACGGTACCCCTGAACCCATGCTATAGATGCTACACTGTCGTCAATGTATCCTAATAATTCGCTTCATGTTGTCCTTAATGGGCCGTGTCATTAGATATGACAGGATATCGATGCTTCTCACATATACCGGCATGTCATTCAATGCTTATTTTCTTACGCGTCAGTAACCCAATGGTTGTGATTTGCCGGAACTTAATCCTCTAAGTACTGTCATTAATCATCATATATTGATAGTAGTAACCAAAAGAAAGAAAAAAAGCTATGTAACTCATTGTTGTCTCACTGAGTACATATATCCTAATATATAACTTTAACTAAACTATAAATGTCATAAAATGATTAATGACGATTTCATAAGTTAAATACCACGTATGGCATAATTTATTCCTTTCTTTTTACATGTGTACCGTTGCCTTGTATTCGTGTAATATATTGTTAATTTAAGGAATGGTTTTTATTGTTTGTTGCTTACTGGTGTGTTAACTGCATTTTTGTGTAGATATTTTAAATGACGCGTCATGTTGAAATAATATAAAAAATGGAGTTTACACACCAGTAAACAACAAACAATAACAATCATTCCTTTTATTTACATTTCGACCGACCATTTCATTAAAGATGCTCCACCGCTTACAAATGGTATTTGTTCACTATCAAAAACAGGAGTAGTTGATTTAGCATTTTTCTTAAGTTATAAAAGTTACTTACTTTACACCATTACCACCGTTGAAAAGTTTGAGCTTCTAATTTTACTTCAAGTTAAAAATATGAAAAAATAATTAATTGCACCCCGAAAAAATTCCGTGGCACTATATTCTATATGGAAAGATGTACCGATTGCGCATGCACCAAAGCAAAATAAATTATTTATTATTATTTTTGTGTTAATAAGACATATATATACACGATGAAACACCAATTATTGTTCAAATGATGAATATCATTTATGCTCTGTCGGCGGTGGAGCATCTTTAAAAATTAAGTGATCAAATAAAATAAAACTCAGGTTTTTTTTCAATGTTATTTTATTATTGGAACAACCGCCGGTCGATTGATGGATTCCCGGAACAGCTGGCTTCAATTTTACGGGAAATGTTGTCAAAGTTAGAGTGTACACAAAATATAGTTCCATATTTACTATATTTTTTCATCCCATTCATACAATATTTGTTAAATATTTTATTAATTTAAAATTTACATTACATTCATACATGCAGTATATTGAAGATTTGTTATACAGATACAATAGGCCTAATCGGATGCGCATTCACACTATTTGCGGAAGTCAGTGTTCCGGTGTGTGTATTCTTACGCGACAACCACTGCGTTTATGCAAGTGTAAACGATTTCGCAGTTGGTAAGGTTATACAGAAAAGAGTATACAAAAATGTAAATATATATACCTTATGCTTTAAGTCCATTAATATCATGCATAAATAAAGTTGTATGAAGGAAGCTTCCATTAATCAATTATATTAGTTTCAGTTTGTTCTTTTTGAACTAATGTCATCGTGTCAAACAACGATAGGAAATTTTGGATAAAAATTAATATCTTTAATGCAAAAACTATCAGTTTTGTATCGATGTACACAACTTATCAATTTAAAAGCATTATATAGATATGTTTCTTGTGCTATTTAAGAATTAACCACTTTCAATTAGAAAATATGGAAGCGCGAATGTCAACTTGACAACGGAAATTTCAACATACATAATGTAACAGTTTGCTGTCGTCTAATTGTAAATCATCGTCTAAATGCAGTTCAATGCCGTACACGTTTATTTATATATGATAACATCTTAAAACATTTAGATATATTTCGCAACTATTATGAACAAACTACTTGTTATCGTCAAGAGTGGATCGGTCAGTTCATACTGTCACATCTTCCATTATAGTTGGCACGACTATAGTGAAGCGAAAATGAGATTCACTTCAAATAGTCAAATGAGAGGATAAGAGTAAGACTTGATGCACTTGGTAACGTTACATTTGTAGTCATAACGTTACTATTAACAAATATAACTTTAGTTTAGCCTTTTACAAACATTATTATCCATTAAAGCAAATAATCTTCATTGGTTGCATGAAAAGTTTTTTTTATTCAACAAAAAGCAAAATTATAAATTCTTTTATGGCAGAAAGTAAGCCGTCAAACCGTCAATTCGCACAACAAGAAGCCTATAAAACGATATACTAATCCACCCGTTATCTACCCAAGCCTCGACATCCTTAGCCGCAGTGTAATGGAGATTGGCAGTCAATTTAAGATGAAGACAGCACGGGGATTGTCAGTTTATATACAGAACAAGCTTATCGTGATTGGGTTTATATTGGCCTGGCTGACTCCCAATCGACTGATGCTTCCATCAATACAATAAATTATTTACATCAAAAGCACTGTATCTAACCCTCATCACATATATAGATGTAGGCTAGGCAGGAAACGATCACAATTCACAGAGTACGCATCGGCTAAATCCTTGCCTTAGGAAAAGTTAGATAACAAAGAAGCATCAGAAAGATACATAGAAATTACATTGTAGGTACATTTGTACTGTATACTAGTATATAGATCAGATTAGTGCAGCGTCCTCGTTAAGAAGTGTCTTATAAAGAACGCCAATGCAGACTATACATACATATATGTTATTATATATGTATTCATAACTTCTTTCCAATAAAATGTCGCTTGCCAATGCTTAGGTCATCCTAAAATACACTCTCAGTACACTAACAATATCATATTTTCATTCATCTGACAGACGCAACAAACGCTTCTCTGGGCCTACTGTGGAGTCTCACTACACACTTTTCAGGATATGAAACAATTCCTGTCTGTGTGGCTGTTGTTGGGTGGCGCTCTATCAGGATTTAAAGATCAATGCTGTATTATTTTTTCATTGAATCCTTTAATCACTAAATGTCTTTTCTGTCCATACATAAGATTAATGTAAGAAGAAACTGTTTGATATGCATTGCGGGAGTTATCGACCTTTGATTTAACCTCAGTATGACAAAGCAAGTTTGAAAGCAAGAAACGCCCCAGCTTACATAATCGGTAGACATTTCTTTATCTTTTATCTACTAACATCAAATATTTCACAGCATTCTTTATCCGATTCTCATTAGTATAGTTATATAAACAAGCAGTCGTTCTTATCAACTCTGATCAATTAGTTTCTGATAAAAAAAATCTAAAATGTTAATGTTTTAAATATTGTATAATAAATGATAATTTGATTAAAACCACCAGATATTTGGGGACAAAACAAAACCAATGATTTGTATGTCTATTTTGTCTATCATTCCAATAAGTCAAATTCTGATTGTTTATTTATTTGTTATGCGATGGTACTTACCGTTTTAGTACCTAAGGTTTGGCCTTAATCTTATTGTTTATTTATTTGTTATGCGATGGTACTTACCGTTTTTGTACCTAAGTTCTGGACCGTGCAGTGTAGGATAGCGAGGTTACCCCTTTTCACGGTATAGTTTTTCTTTGTAGCGAGTATTTCCGGTGTCCGGGTGGCATATCCCCGATCTGTAAAGAAACGATGACCTGTAACCAAACAAAAATAATTATCAGATCAATTTCACACTGACCGCCATTCTGTATTAAACTCTACACATCCATTCACAGCGAATGCGAACTCACCATCGACATGACTTGTGGTCAATAAAATTCTAACCTAATTATTGCTTTCTCTCATTCTGGCCGATAAAATTTTATCTCGCAGTGATATAAAATTTGATATTCCCATCAAAGTGACACATCCCCGTTTCATATTAATGATATCTCAGCAAAGGATTTGCACTATTAAGATTGTTATCAAGAAAATACAAAATTCTAAAATTACCATCATTAAAGCAGCATTAACGAATGACAGTTAGGCGGTGATAAAATATTATATTACATTGTGGGGTAGTACGTATCGAATTTAGCTAGAATCTCCTCCTTGCGTCCACGGAAACCAAACAAAATATGTTATACTGTCGTCTATATTATAGTTTTGGTCAGGACATATATCAAAAATATTTTGATTTTGACCAATGTGTCTTATGTGACCTTGTAAGCAATACTTAATGATAACAATATCAAATAATGTGTCTTTGATAAACTTCCAGTTTTCCACATGTCTTAATTAAAATACCCGATCACAATGTCTAAAATAACGTGCAAATATTTTCTGTGGCATTTTTTGCTGAGCGAGAAAACATGTTGACTTATCTGATCACCAGCTGTTTTCACTATTACCTCTTTGATTATAAAACCACATTTCTTATCATATCTATGAATTTACCAATCATGTGCTGTAAAGTGACACACGGTGGTTGTCAGGAATGTTTTCTAACACACAGAGATAACATCACTTGTAAGGTAATTTTTGCAAAGCGTTGTGATCAAATTCGAAATCTGGAAGGTACAAAGAATTTGATATCACGGAACACTTTATCAAGCAATTGTTACAAAATCCGAATATCTTGTCTGGGACATAAATTGTAACATTACATATATGCTATGATGTTTATGTCATGTGCGTTTAAAACTCTCTCAATCGCGTCTGGTAGAGTTCACTTTATAGATAGTATGTAATACCAGAAAGGCGGATACTCCTGGTTCTAAAAATGAAAACATGTATCATTTTATTCATTGATTCACTTATGGCAGCCTTCATATGATTGGGAATGGTACACTTTACCTATCTTAACCATTAAAATATATATAGTCAATCCGATCTATGACGACCACCGAAGAAACCAGGAAAAATTGTCTTTATACAATGTAGCCAAGCGATACATAGAGCGACTACCAACTTGGAACTCTAAGATAGTGGTAAGCAGGCTGTCCTTACATAGAGGTTTGACGGTAAGCACTATATATATACATATATATTTGAACTGAGTTTCAGAGGTCATTGACACATATACTTACTAATTACATTATGGTCGCAGTAAAATAAATTACGGGCAACTAAAACAACAGTATACCTTTTAAACATGATGGAATAAGACTTTAATGTCACTATATATATTCCACAAGGAAATACGGGCGGCGCTAGATCGCGAGAAGTCTCTTCGCCTGTCGTCTTAAATAACTACTAAACACCCAACGGAGGGTGGCTGTTATCAAATTATACGAAACTAAATACTGGCTGGGTTTGTCTCCAAGGTAACGATTTGTACTGTACAGTCCTGACACTGATAATATCATAACTGTCCTGTCCGTGGTCGTGGTGGAGTTTACAACTAATATTATATGTTCTGTGTGAATGGTCAGAAAAGTGTCCAGATAAAAGATGTTAAGGACGTATCTAAAGTGGGTTATAAATGTTGAAACGTCATTTTATTCCTCTGACGCAATAATTTTCGATAAAGAGAAACATTGTCGACCCTGGGTATAACGACATTGGTTATAGATTAACCATCAAATATCACGCCGAAGCAGACAGTTTCTTTTAGGAAACCATTGTATCACTAATAACAATATTATCCCAGGCAGTGCATATATCAAAGGCCGATTATTGCCGACATGTTATTGTGGAATAAAACGACTTTCACATGACCGCGTACACTATGTCAATACCGATAGAGATCAGCAAATTTGATTGGTCTAACCTCTCACTTCCGCTGACCACGTTTCCGCTGTGAGAGGTCTCAGATGTGAGGCTGTTTGACAGCCGACATATTACGGAGCCTGTGACGTGAAACAAAATACGACAGTTAATTCATAGCTTCATAGAGTACAGACTGAGTACAGATTATAGAGGAGGAAGGACTGCCCAGTGTCCAGGGTCTGATGTTTGTTTAGATCTGTGTTGTTAATGGGGAAACATCTTACAACCGCTGACTAAAAGCAATCTTGATATATTTATGATGTTATTTTTGGATTTCTATGGCATTTTATCTCATTTGTCGTATACAACAAGTAAAACTCGGAACAATCAATTTTGTATCTGCTAAAGTTTAGATTTTATCTTAGATGATTTTACTCCAAACATGATTAGGTTTTGAAGGATATTGATTGATATATATTATTCTAATATACTAATGCTTGGCAACATTCCTTGTGGTTCAACTTAAAGCAAGTCTATTTAATTTGCAAGAATACAATGTCGATTTCAAATAGATGCAGTTGTGGTATAGCAATTCATGCTCAATCGACAATAGCTACGGTAAAATAGCTGTAATACCAAGGATATTTCGAACAATTTACATATATAATACGTTCTAGTATAATGACAAATATCTATATATAAATTCCAGAACAATAAGCTAGACAGGCGAACTATATATATCACGTCGCAGAAGGATTCGAATGTCAATCGGTCGTTTGAGAGTAGCAGCCGGGAGCCCAATCCGTCCTCGCTCCGAACCTCACGACTGCGTGTCTACTGATAACGTAGCTTACTACCACACATGCTTCTCAGGCATGTGCAGGCGTTACAATGTATTACGTTACGGTTGTTGCCTCCTGATAGTTGTATATCGCGCCGTCCATCAGGAAAGTATGATATGTATTAAACATTTGTTACAGAATAAATCAAAATACCAAACATGCTGAAACTTACTAAACAGTGGTGTGCATTATATCTTGACAGACGTATAATTTTGTAAAGTTAACAACATACACTCTGTGTAGTTGGCATTGTTCTGCTATTGAATATGCTGAGCTTTCTGCTATTCAGTGCGATTTTTGAGAGGGAAGGCAACAGAACAGAACCAGGTTTAAATTTCAATAAACATTTTGTATTGATTAGCATTATTGATATCAAAATTATTTCCCTATGTTCGAGATTGTCGAATAAGATTCCAAAATTTTGAATTACTCAAAGTTTGGATCGGGAATAAAGCCAAATATTGACAAAGAATGATGGTTAAGATGCGGTAGTGGGGGAAGGTCGGAGACTGTATGGACTGGAAGTGATGTGTAATGATAGAGACAAGAAGTGAAATGACCGGACACACCGTCGCTAGCCTCGACTGTCTGGTGTGTGTCATAGCAGTCAGACTAGACCACTTATTGTCCCCCTCCCAGATTATACTATAATGATAACACACGAGGGGTGCACGTACTCTGACAACAGTTAGCCATTATTATATATTTATTTAACAACCATACGACTTAAGGTTACTTTTATAGGTCGCGGAACACCAGGACTGTACATATCTTTACTGTGATTTACTTTTTCTAAGTGGAGTTAAATACATAATCAAATGAAATACTTAAAATATAACCGATTTCACTGGTTGAACTGGGATTTTGCGTTACCTATAAGAAATTGTCAATTTCGAATTGAAAATTGTTTTTATTTTTATCATATGATTCATCTGATATCCAGTGGCATCGCACGTGTAATAGTTTTGCATATGTTTAAATTTTCTCTGTTTTCATTCTAAATCTGACTTTCTGATTGGCGAACTATTTTTTCATACCACTATTGAAAATAATACGAGAAAGACACGGAAACCTAACGTTATCTTGACGTCACAATAGAAACATTGGCGTTACGTACTGATTTGGAAAAAAAACCTTGGAAAATCTATGGAATTATATGTGTAAACGTATTTTATTTTATCAAGTAGTCTGGAAAATACTTATAAGCTTTCATGTCACTATTTGTTAATTCCATCGACTTATGAAATATTTTTTATGCAAATTTTTGTGAGAATCCGTTAGTTATTTTTGTATCTGGTCTCACTGGAAACACAAAATATTTGTTGTGAAAGTTTTAAAATTCCTCTCAACGCCAACGAGGAGTCTATGTCAAGGTTCCCTTGAACAAGAATAAGTATAAAAAATAGAAAGGAAAAAAACATGTGACAGACTATCAATCATTTTTTTTCTGTCGACACCGCGGTTTATTAAAAAATGACATGTGAAACTTATTAGAAACAGAAACGGCTTGGGATCATAATTTAAGGGCATGAACGCACAACTCATGCAAAACCTGTCTCGTAATACATTATCTATGGTGTTAACAAACTACTTTCAGCAATCAATATGGTAACAAGGGAGGGTGGGGGAGCGATAGACAAGCAAAACATGCCGTGTTTACATATCTGGTAAGATTGGACTGGTGAAGGGAATTCCAATTATCGCTGTGGATGTCATTAAATTCCTGATGCTAACCCCAGTGGAATTATCGCCCGGAAATTACCTATCTAATACTGTACGTGAGCAATAGAAAATAAAAACATTGGAAAACAATTAAACTATTATCAAAACAAATTTAAAAAAAAAAAAAATAAAGGACAAAATGATGTAAGAGTGACTTGGATTGGACAAAAAGCGCTTCACCATAATTTCTAATCAGAAGAGTTAAGGTAACGTTATGTTGTCGGACACGAAAACCAGAACATGAACAGTAAGTAAAGATTTAAATTATTAAATAGCAATCTCTTCACCACCGGCCAAATGTTAACACAGTCGGGCTTGTCTTGGCGCCGTGGAAGCGGAGCCTGAACTATAGCCGACAGAACTTTGAAATGATCTGGTGTAGTGTCCAGGGATTGAAACTTCCTACATCGTCGTAAAACAAGGAATTGTATTCAATATTAACACCATACGATCAGAATCCCAGGTGACATAATTGTCTAATTATTTCCTTTTGTGTTTTAAGCTTACTGATGAAAATTTTTTTTTTTAGGAAACTCCTTACTTTTTACTGTTAATTGCGATGTCAAAAACAACGCATATCTAATAGTGGTAATAGTTTCTACACTCTAGGTTCTTTAAACATACAAATGTTTATGCACACTATCATTTGTGTTACAGCTCTGTATCGGGTATGCAGCTGTAAATATCTCACAAATGTAACCACTCATCCATATTGTATTACATCGCCAGCTGTGACCAGGTCAGATGATGAAAACTCACTCTAGCATACCAGATCGATGTATGTATATGAATATATAACTTAGAATGATCATAAATATCTTTATCGACAGTTTGTTAACCAATCCATAACTCGTATTTGTAGGTCTGTTTGTTGAAAACAAATAGCTTAGACAAGTAACTGTTTAACTAATTAAACGTAAATGTAATAACTCTTATATTGCCTGTACAATTAAGTGTCGTTTGATATCACATACTAAGACATACAACTTGTTCTCATAGAAGAAAAAAGGCATGTTGTAGTGTAAAGAATACCTTTACTGGTTTTTAAGATGTAAATGTTGAGCAGACATGTTCTCACGGATATCATTGTTACATATACATGTAAGCGAGTGTCACATTAGAGATACAGTTGTATTTTTACTAATGAAATTCTACCAAGATCGGCCTGTAGCCTTATAAATACTTGGTGTATTAAATACTCCATAGTAAAAAAACTGTTTATGAAAAGACGGAATGCAGTGAGTGACGTCGTTTGATTAGTATATAACAAAAGAAAAGAACTAATGAAGAAAATCTATGTCGACAAATTGCATATGATACTGTAATGAAAATTGAGGTTATGAGACCGGAAATCCGTTCGAGACTTCTATAAACGGAAATGTTTTGCCGAGACATGACAGTGTGTGTATGTACTTTACTTATTCATATACAAGGAGTTAACTTATGCGTCCGTGATTTACTAGAACGATGGTTAGGTCGTGACAATTCCCGATCCATGAGGACCAAAAGTTCCGCAGTTTATGTTAAGTGTCTCGTGGGCAGGCATTGCTATGGCAAACTGCGCTCTAGTATATAAACTTCCGTTAAGCAGCGGCACACATGTCTGGAGACCAATATTGGTAAGTCTGTCGGCCGATCGGAATAATCTGTGTCGTAAAATATTTGATCTGGGCGAGAACAGATTCGTATATGCAGATGATTTGGTCTGCGATGAGAACATAGTTGCTCCTGTGTACAATTATCAATAACAAAACTATAATTAGGGAATGACCCCCGGAAATGAAATTTTATTTGAACATAATAGTAACTATTAGAGCTGATTTTTCTAAATTTCTAGAAGTTTAATTTACAAATTACATTTAATTTACAAAAACTGGAGATTTTGGAAAGTGTATTTTACATACATAATAGTTGAAAAATAGAGACGGCCATAAAAGTTATAAAAACTATTAATCCTTGTTAGACATCTCGTCGATAACAGTACACTTGGCCTACACAAAAATAACCTGATTGAGAAAGACAATGGAAAAATCGAACATCATTATCTATGTTATGAATATTAAAATACCAAATTATCAGAATTTCTAATATACATATTACTACTGTTAATGATCATCCCAAGAGGACCTTCAAGTCTGGAGTGGACTGATGGGACATTTATGATCAGTTAGCGGCTACAAATGTCAAAATAATCGGGTAGTGCAATGTGTAGGTTCGAATGGTCAGCGCTGAAGACAACATAGGGTATCGGGTTTTGATGTATCTGAAAAGGAATCAACTATGTACTCTGGTTGTCAAACTTATGTAAAATATAGGTTGATATCAATACTATTTTGTAAGGATATAGAGTAATAATTAAATTTTTTTCATACTAAAACCGACTTTCTGAAGGGCAGATTTTTTTATTCAATCCGAGAATGGCGCGAAACACCGACGTTATCATGACGTCACGATAGAGATGTCGATGTTGTGTATTGTTTCAGTAAAAAATAATCCACGAAGAAAATCAGTGAAATCGTACGTTTGAACGTATTTTATGTTATCAAGTAGTCTTAAAAATAAATTTCAAGCATTGATGCTTTTGTGAGAATACGCTACGCGGATTCACATAGTTTGCAAACAAAATTTCTTTCAAACACCGAGTAAGTTAATATCGTCGATATCGATGCGACATTGTAAGGATATAGAGTAATAAAATGACATTTCGGTTGATATCGATGTGACATTGTAAGGATATAGAGTAATAAAACGATTTTACGGTTAATATCGATACGACATTGTAAGGATATAGAGTAATAAAATGACATTTCGGTTGATATCGATGTGACATTGTAAGGATATAGAGTAATAAAACGATTTTACGGTTAATATCGATACGACATTGTAAGGATATAGAGTAATAAAACGATTTTACGGTTAATATCGATACGACATTGTAAGGATATAGAGTAATAAAATGACATCTCGGTTGATATCGACACAAGATTGTAAGGAGTAATAAAATAATATTGAGGTTTATATGGGGTATATGATACAATGATTAAAATCTCATCTAATGATTGGAAACGCTCAGAGGAGAGGCGCGTCGACAAGGAATGTCCGCCATTTGATGGATTGTTTCATGCATAATTAACCATAAACGCCCACGTGAAATACATGTTATTTGTTTATATTACAACACAACATCATGCTGCAGATATTGTTATTTTTAAACAGTTGAGTTACCAATAACATCGCCATCATATACATCATTAACACTACTGGGACGTCAGGTTCAATGATAAATATCTTCATTGAACCGATCGGTTTACTGATTTTCTTTTTCAATTCTATACAGTATCAAATAATCTTTCATTGGGATGTTGGTCTGGAAATATTCGTGATTATAATAAGGCTTGGTGATTTAAAATATTTTATAAAAACCTGTTATAGTGCTTTGTGTAAGTCTAGCCAAGTGCTAGCATCAACGAAAAAGAAGGACTTTTGTCATTCTAGACAATACAGTACAAAAAGGAAAAACTTTGCATTCCTAATATTCTCAGAAAAGAGCGGTTCTTTCCTGCAACCTTTGGCATTGGCTGCAGTATCTTGTTTTATAGCTGTATTTCACTCCCCTGGTGTTATTCTCGCCTTTCGTATTTATTTTCATTCCATGTTAACGTTAAAAGAGTCCGAGCTATACGGCAACCTCATTTTGTAGTTTCGATAAATGAAGAACGATAAATGTAATGATCTTCCTCTGGAGCCAATCAAAACATCATTTAAGTTTTAAGATTGATACAGAGAGTCTATTCGCAGACACATAGATGTTTACGGATTTAGAAGTCGCCATTTAGACTTCATCTTCAAAATGCATTTAAAATTCAATTTCAGTTCGATTTGATTATGACTTCAGTTGGCTATTAATGTCAGTTGATAGTGGAAGTCATTTGAACATTTGCTTGTTGTAAGCAATAACACCACAGAGACGGAATGAGTTGATAGCAGAATGTCATAACCTTACGATCAAGTGGCACGACATTTTTGTTCTGGTCACGTGACGTACAGAATAGACAGACAATGTGTGTTATGGGAGAATAAATCGGATAGAATTGTCAAAAATAGAACATAATGATGGAAAAGCTGTCAAAATTATGAAAGACGGTCAAACGTAACTTGGACAGCTACTTATGACCACCAGTAATGGTTCGTGGTTATCTGTGGATATTTTACCTAAACTGTTAGCAGTCCCTGTTACACATCTGTCAAGTGACGGTTCGCTAGTTGTCTATCACACCACCTTGCCACCGCATCTAACATTGCATTTTACACTTTGTGTGCTGCGGAATTTGTTCTGACATTGGATGGGTATGTGCGCGTGTGCATGCACGAGCGTCGCTGTTTAACGTCTGGCGATCGGTCAGTGCATTTATGTATGTCATGTATGTCATCTTAGTACTCAGCTGAACTATAAAGGAGGACTGAACGGATATAAAAGCATGACTATTAACCCACCGAGGAATACATTATTCAATTGAAATGAAATTAAAAGCCACCGAAGAAAATGAATTTTAAATACTCTCACTCGAATAAAAAGATAGAAATAATTTTATAATGAAACTAAAATATCCAATGATGATATTATTCGACACAATGTGAATTTTTAAAACAGCCTATTTTATTAAAGAAACAATGTTATTCACAATTACAAACATTAAAAGGCTGATGTTGAACCATTCACTACATAGCAGTTACTAACGGGGAGAGCTGTACGCCCTACGCTACATGATCTCCGATTGTCACAAGAGGTACAGTTAAAGGTTACATGGATGCAAGTCTACCGTGAGGATCGATACGTACGAACGAATGCATATGAAGGTTTTTGAATAAGACGTAAATGGCTTCTCTTTTCAAATAAACCGAGCGTTTGCTGTGCCTCTGTCATAATATCGACATAAACGTTCCGTGGGAGAAGGCTATCTGTGTTAGTTGTCAATATCTATCTCATTTTCCACCGATTGTTATACTCTCTTCAAAGATTTTGTTCTCCGAAAGATTTTACTCGATATTGTCTGAGCTGCTCTCAGCCAGCAAGGCTGGTTTTTGCTTTCATACATTTATATACACCGAAATGATCAAACTTAGCGTATAAAAACAATCTGGTAACGCAACACTGTATTTTGGTATTGACGGATTATTATTGAGAGATCCAGGGAATTGTAAGATAATTTGAGAGTTTGTCTACTTTAGGTCAGTCAATCGTAAAAATTGCACGCTGCAAAATTCAATATCATTGCACACTGCTAAAGGACATCACGTCTCTGTGTGTGTCCACTCCCTAACCAGAACGAGTAGTGGTAAAAGCATTTGTAAAAAACGTAATTGAGACAATTTTCTAATTATACAAACCTTTCTCCTTTGGATGCATCCGTCGAAACGATGACTGATGTTCGGACCTCGTACTTGCTCTCGTTGGTTTACTTGCTTTTGAAAAATCAGCTGCAAAAAGTAATAAATGAAAATGAATCATCAAGTTGAAAGAGAAATAAAGATATCGATAGAAAAGAGTTTAGGCTAATGATTAGTGCTAGTGTTTTAAGGATTTATTAGCATTAACATTTCAAAGATGTATGAGGAGGAGCTAAATATAAGCTGATCGAAAACCTGTTAGCATTCGTGATATAAATTCACATTAGGTCTAATCAACACGCCTCATTGACTGGCAGCTGTGGCTGCAGGTTCTAATGATGTTTTAAATCGTCGGCCGACAATTGTGTCAACGGGTGCACTGTTAACATATCTCACCGACCATGCTTTCTTTCATAACCAGTATGGCATCATTATTTCAACCTTGGAAAAAATGAGAGTTATGATTAATTTGGTATCCTATCTTTAGCTGTTAATATTTGATGAATGTTAAACACTGCACTGTCTGTCACGTATAGTTTACGTTATGTCCACTGAACATTACAAATGATTTGAGATCGAGATCTTTAGGCCTTTACAATTTAATATGCACCTTAATTTCCGTACGTTTCAACACTCAAGGGAACATTTTGCTAAAACAATAACCCATCCTTCTCCTATTGGCGATACTCGTCATATACTAGTCAATTGATTATGACCCTTGGGTTTCCTCCTCATTGAACCTGACACGTTTTTCTAACCTAATGATGATGACTTTGCTGAAGTTCTAATCAAGCATTTTGCTTACGCACCTACGCCTTATGGGACCAGGGTTGTGCACTGTCTTGCTGTCCTGTCTCGCCAGATTGCGAATTTCATTAACCTTTTCCTTCAGGTGAAATCAACAGATACAAATGCCATGCTATGACTTTTTAGCAAATTAATTTCCATCTGTCATATCCCTTTAAAATACAAAACCGTTTTGATGAACAATAATTCCACATCAAAGTGTCATCTTATCTGAGAGAAAGTTCTCTGTTCCAACAATTTTAATTTTCGTTTTATTTCAAGTGTGATCCCATGCCATTTCGTTAGTGTTAACCCTTCAAGAGATATTGCCATCTAGAACTCCGATAGCTGCAATCTGGAGGCACCTGACACATTATCATTCAGTAATTACGATATTTTTAATAAAATCAAACGATTTTGAACGTTTTATTTGAAGAGAGAAGACTTGAATCGGTTTTATTATCAATCAGCGATTTTGGATACACGCTGAATAGTAATGCAGTGTATTGGATTTTAATTTTTTTTACAGAAATATCATTTAAATATTTTGATATTGCCTTCGTGGTGAGATGGAGTCCAATTTTCAGACTGTTATTTTTGTATTTTAAAAGCTGGTGTATTATCATCAATTAGAAGATTACAGACCTGAAATATAAAATTCCAAACTTTATTTAAAATACCTGAAACTCTATCTTGACCCGACAATGAAAAGTGAAAAGAAATGTCGTATCATGACAGAATTCCCTAATATACTGAAATTTAGAAATCAAATATCAGTTTTTTCTGCTATTTAACTCATATAAAAATTACAGACATGGCTTCGTTTCTACCCAGCTCATTCAAGAGCTACATTCATTATCATTGCCCTTTGTAAATCAGTGCTTCGTTGTTTTTGGTCTTTGTTTATACTTATTTTTGTATTTTTGTAAGTTTGAAATATCGTGGACACAATGAAACCAAGCATACTTATTTGCAATTCATTCAGCCTTCATTAAACTATACAATAAACATTATCAATACCTGTGTAGCAAATCCATCTGCCCACTATTGGGATTACTCTCGAGACTAAATATATTTCTTGTTGGTAAAGAATAAATATATATTTTCAGAACGAGTAGCCTTCGGCCACCCTAGATGTGTTGCTCTGGCCTATGTTACACCAACCCTATATAAAATCACTATGATTAAAGAATACGTCAATCACTACATTCTAATTCTTGTTTTCGAAGCGGATATCATCTTAACAGTTCTGACTAATATTTGTCATTTACTATAATGCAGCCATTAGAGTCAGAAGGAATACAATCAGGTTTAAAGGTTGGATCATTATTATCGATAAAGCGGACCATCACCTTGATGCACTAACACCGTTTTTTACAATCCCTTGGTTGTGCAACTATTGTTAAAGATGAGAAACAGTTGGTCGTTATGCTCGCCAGTTTCCGCTGTCATTTTTTGAATGATGACCACTTCTCTGATATTAATTAATGAATGGCGATGTTTCTTTGACACTGTAAAGATATATTGATTATTGATTGAAATAAAACACCCAAAACTGAACATCTTGATTAAAATTAAACATTCTAATTTGATACAAAGCATTTCAAGGTAATGACTCATTATGCAATTATCAGAAAACAAACCAGGATGGGGCTCGGTAACAACGTGTATGTTATTACGCCGGCTGACATCTGGTAATCACGAGTGCATGCATCAGAATACTGAGATGGTTAGGACACCTGTTTTCTAATCAGTCACTGACGAGAGACAATACATTTTCCCACTATAAACCGATCACGGAATTCCGGGGTTTAAAGCATATCAAATAAGAGCTCGTGTCGACATTGACCCAATCACAGAGATTTCCCCGGCTGTTATTAATTTTCATTTAAAGCAAGAAAAAATCAATTTGTCTCCCGATCGCAGAGGATAAATTGCTTCCATCCACGATTTGGATCGGTTTGTAAAGCCTGTGTAAGCAGGCTAAAGCAGACCTTAGCCATGTGTCTGCTCAACAATTTAATTAACTATTGGCAAAAAACAGAACGTTGCGAAACCTTAATTGGAAGCATTGTAGTCTTCGAAAAAAAACCCAGCATTGAATGGGATTTTATGATGGGGATAATTGAGCATTGATGTTTTAACTTTCGTTTATACCAATCAGCGATAACGGAATTACAAACGGACTGATGTTCCGTGGTGATTCACTGCGGGATTAGGTAACATGATAGATCGGTTGTAAATCGACCATTATGGTGAGTGACATGGGAAGCAGGTGGAGCAGGAATTGATCATAAATGTTCACGCGCATCGTATTACTAACTGTACAAATATCTAAAACAATAACTACTCGCAGCGGGTATTCGCTTTATGTTTAATATCGATATGTCCGAATGTGATACTGTTCTCGAGATTTTCACATCAATCATAAAATGATAAATGATATGTTATTGTCATTTCGAAAAATGCAGAAATACAAAAAGTAGTACTATACGCATTTGTCTGTAATGTGCACTTGTATTTGCATCCGGTAACAAGGAATACGATATCAAAAAATTCCTATATCAACTTTAGATTGTTTTTCAACATTCGTGTTTCGCAAATATGAGATTCCATGTTTTTTGGAATCAGGTAGATGCTACTTTAGATTCATACACGTTGTACTTTAAAATCATACACGTTACATATCTGTATCAAGTTTGATTAAAACGGTACAAAAATGTTACTGGTGAGTGAAGGTGGGTTCTCATTAAAAATAATAATCACATCGTGCTTGGAAATATGTATGATTAAAATCTAAAAAAATGAACTAAATATCGTGGGGAAAAAAGAGAAACGAAAAAGAGGAAGTGTTTTAAATATAGTCGTATTTAAATGCCTTGGAGTAGTATTCACTGTATGTAGGAGGAATTGAAATGTGATGACACTCCATTTTTTGAAAAACAACATGAATTTTTTCACTGTTGATAAGGGCGAAAGGGAGCAAAATACGTCAAACCGTAAGCTAATCGAATTAGTTTTGCATAAAGAGAAATTGTAAGTACCGATAGCAGCATTTCTTATGATTTATTGATAAATTAAACTATTTTATCGCTTCTTATTGAATGAATATGATATGGGACAGATATCGACAGATGCACGTGAAGGCATTAAGTAAGTACATCGGCATTGCTTCCCTATTTACAGCGGCGTAGCTAGGTCTGGATAGGCCTGCATGCCTGGGGGTGCAGGGGGCGACAGCCCCCTGCTCAGGGTCCAGGGGCGAAGCCTCGGTAGGGGGTATGGGGGGGCGAAGCCCCCCCAGAAGCTGACGGGAAATTGTTACAATGTAGTAACCATTTTACTTCTTTGGTAACTTTTAACGTATTTACCAATGGTTAAATGGAGGTCACGATATTTAGGTGATAACCATGTAAATCTATATACATTGTATACATACTAAACTCCCGTGACAAGTGCTCGAACAAAAAACACGGATTTTGGCTGTAAATATCAAATTAGTAAGTAATGAGAGAATTTTGTGTTATTTTAACTGATGAAAAACTTATGGAGAATATTTTAAACAAAATTAAAATTAAGTTTACGTGTTGGTTTGTTTATGACAGCGAGTCAAAGACCACTGTCAAAATGGTGGAAATTGCGTAAGAAGGGACCAGTCCTCGACCACCTCAATAAAAAAAATATATTGTATTAATGACCTATTTTTCTACTTATTCTGTTATATTTCTAACAATTACAACAACAAAAATTCTTTTCTAAATAAAAAAAATCTGTTCATATTCGACAAAAATAAAAGTAAACTATTTCGTGACACCGGAAATCACGGATTAACACTCGTTTTAACGGGGCGGGAAGTGAACCAAAATTGATCAATTCACTTTTTCGTTACTAAGGCCAAGAACATGTTTCAATTGCTTTAATTATGTTGTTTTGCTATCATTTTTAAGATGAGTATATGTTTTTAGAATATTTCTAACTTTTCATGCGATGTTGTTTATTTTGGTATTCGTAAGTGTTTCCCGATTAAAAATCCACAATTGCTTGATGGATTTTGGTGAAGAAGTCTTCTTCTTTAGTTTAAGTCTAATATTGTCTTCGACAAAATTCAAACATATTTTACAACTTGGTAACCGGAAATATATAGACTATTCTAATAAAATTCCAGAATGGCCAATCTTCAAGTCTTTCAAATGTGCACAAAGTTATGTCAGGCATACAGTTGGACATATGTATTTATATTCTGCAGCGTTACGTGTATTCAAATGTTGTGTTTTTTCTGACTGTTCAAAAATGTAAGTCAGATTTTGTTTTTGCATGCTTGAGCATGCAAGCGTGCACGGGCGCTAAGCCACTGATCTAGGAGTTTCTCTTTATCGTTGAAACAGATATCACGCTATTATGCTCTATCGAAGACTTTATCTACTCCGGATTTGATACGGTCAAAATCATTCATGCATATATAATTAGAACAAGAGTTTATATCCCTCCGTAGTCCCTCGATAATTAACCCAAGTGTACTAGTATTCTTAATCTATGCTAATTAGCGGTCACTGATACCGCGCGAAAACCGACTACAAGTGTTGAGGGAATACTTGGTTACCTTGTAACGACACCGTAAACCTGTTCATGTAAATCAGCAATAACATCTACAGATCCCCATTTTATGGATAAAATATTAATGAAATGTCCTGAGAGGATAGAGCCAGTAAATGGTGTATGGTATACATTATAATGTATATCTATTCTACTTCACAAGGTTCCTACGAATGGTACATATGAATCATTAATACTGAAATAATAATCAAACTTCTTTTCGCGTATTCATGTTCTCGTAAAGTTTTACAATGAACATTCATTTAAATATCCTGTTTTGAATATTGTAGGAAATCTCAAGAAAAGGACAATGCTTTTTCATATCAACAACGTTCTTCTTTTCGTACATGTCTGTCAAAATATTTCAATAACATGGAGGGTTATTTTGCATATATTGTGTAATGAACGTATATTAGGGGTTTAGAAACGAAATATAAAATGTACTTATATTATTATTACAGTATTTGTGGAGTGTGTTTATGACACTGATATGCATGCGTAACATTAAACAACAAATTGCAGAATCAGAAGTAAATGAGACCAAAGATATTGAGCCGATACCGTAAAATCGTACCCCGCCGACTGTAAATGAGGGAGCGCATCAATAATCGGTCGGTAGTGATTCCGTCACTTTATCGGCAGACGACCTAAACTTAGATCGCTAATCGATGTCAATTCAGCGCTAACTATCGAGAATCACAAATGAGAACGTAGATATTTCAAACTCATCAATTCCTCAGTGTCGGGATGCCCACATTAGGTCTGACGACTTGGTAGTATTCTGCTTGGCTGGCAAAGGTCAATTAAGCATGAATACACAAACAGAAGACTCTCCCTTTCCTGGCACGTCTGGTGGAAACCGTGCCGTGTCTCGTGGGGGAATCAGTGGATCAGCGGTATATCCGCGCTCGGAACGTTATAACTTTATAAAATCGACGGGTAAAGTATCGCACTGATTAATTCCTACGGATCCATGTTATGAAAATCGAAAGAACAAACACTTGTTCCCCCGTTTTTAATGTCCCTATCGGAGATTCTATCTATAGTGTATTTACAGATCTTACTGATATAATGTCAGTGGGATAGTTCGGTCGTCAGAAATAAGGCCGTATTAATCAAATGTATATAAAATTTGAAAGGTCTAAAGCTACGCGATCTTTAAAGCATTCGCTGGCACAGACAATATTGGTATTCTCTATTGGCACAACAGACCCAGAATATAGGCTAATTTACACAGCACATGATAGATTAGGAAAGCAGAGCACATTTCCTATCAGGCCCAATGTCCCCGGGGGCAGCTAGCCCCCGTACACATGTACCGGTGATAAATTACTATGGGTAATTACAAAGGAGGAGAGAGACTTAGAATACGGGTGCTTGGCCAACGTGAAGACAGTCCAATCACACCTGTTCTAACCTCAAGGCATTGTCCCAACGACTACCAATCACAGAGACCCGCACAGTGTCATTCGGTACAATTGAGTGCGTCATTAGCCAAGTCTTCGTACACATTACCTTTAATACCAAGAAAATATATCTAAATCATGGATTTAACCAACATATCGCTTAAGTCCGTTAACCATTATTTGATACTAAATTGCTTCTATCACAGAAACGTTCTTCGCTGTTGAAGCATCAGATTTACATTAACAATAACCTACATGTATCTTTGCTATCGTCTATGTTTGGCATTCGATGTTCGTTTTATATTTTTTCGTCTTTGATTATTCTTGTTTTGAATCTATACTTATTTTCAGTAATCGTAACACCATACTATTAGATTGATACAATTTTTAATTGACTTTGTATCGTTGGTAGTGACGATGCGTCTGGGGTCAACATCCTTAGCAGTTCCGCTTGTTGCTTTGTGATGCCGTAAGGAAGCGGTAATATTTTTCTCCGTAACAGGAAAAACATACAGTCTAACAACCACTCAGATAGCACTTGTAGGGAGTGGACACCTGCTCCAGATATCAATTTCATTCATCCACACAAATGCCACGCTGTTTCTTTATGAAGGTTCAAAGTTTGGAAAAATAAAACATCCACCACATACTCACTACAAGAGCAAACTGTTTACTTAACTGGCTCATGATATTCATTCGTATCAAAAAGTTTTTTTTTATTATAAAATGTTATTTAAATTACATCGTATTTACTTGAAATGAAACGGAAGTGTAGTTAGTCGCAATACATTATATTGTATATTTTGTAACTCAACCTTTTTTCAACTGAAAACATATTTACATATGACATTTTTTTTTATTTCTGTTGAGAAACACTACTGAGTATAGTACCGACATCGCCTTCTTTAATTGCGAACCAAAATAATGAATTACTTCTACACACCCACACACCTGGTTTATGACACGACAATTGTCTCCACGGGTAATGAAATTTCCTTTTTGTTTTTCACCATCACGTTCACACTAGCCTTGACCCTAATACAACCAAACCGACACTCTAATCCTTCTCCTTTCTTTCTTTCCCTTATCTACACCGCATTTTATTGCACAGGTATGCTTGCTATAATCTATAACAGTGTATTGTTAGCCATCACTCTTTTTAATCATATTGTAACGGGAATGGATAATCTATATATACTTAAATGTTTCACCTTGTGTTCGCAGTTAGCGTCGTTAGTAATATTCCGGAAGTCTATCTACTTCCGCTCTTGAATCAATTCCGTAAGCATTATGTAACCTTATCGTTCATTGGTTGACACAGGGTATTGTTAGCTATGGGTATAAATAGCGAGCGCACGTGTAAATCGTTAGTCAGACGGATGCGTTGAGTCGCAGGTCAGCTCACCTTTCTAACTTTCTCTCCTTTTCTAATGTAGGATTTAGGTATATACGCACGTGTAGGGGTATTATTATAGGTTAAGTAAATTGTCCTGTGGAACCGGGTCGGGGGTGGCTTATTACGCACGCACACTGTCCCCAGTATGTGAAGTTATATAGTAACTACTGTGAGGGCAGCTTGACATGTAGGTTATAGGGAATATTCTGTAGCCTTTCATATTGTATTTACTTGTCTAATATCCACGGGGTATAATAAATATATGTTAGTTAATGTTTATTTGCCTTCTTGTTTTATGTCATAACTGGTACGGAACCCAGAATACCGAACCTGGGTAACTATATTTGTTCACATCTAGACAGGTGAAAACCTCGCCTGTTACAATATTATTAATAACAAATGAAAACTGCATTGATTTCATGTTCATTAGAAATAGTTCACAAAATAAGTCCAAAACGTGCTCCATAGTTCTGTATTAAACCAGAAATGATTAAAATTATAGATGGGAATCGTTGTATTGCCGATGATGTTTACAAAAAGGCCAGCAGTAAGCAAATTACTATATAACGGTTAAAAGTTACAAATAACGATATTTATGTTTTAAATAGTGGTTCCTCAACAAGTGACTATTGGTTATTATGTTTATCAAACTCGAGTTAGTTAATTTTCAAATTTTGAAAAGACACGAGCTTTAATATGTCATCAAATTCAACAAATGTAATAGAAAATCAACGCAAACATGCTTGATTTGGTGTGAATTAGATATGGGTATTTGTTAAAATTCAGCAATAGAAACCCTTCGCCAAAAATGCTTGATTAGATGTCAGCTACAAAGCTCTGACAAATGTTTGTAAACAAAATTTGTTCTATTCTATATTACGCTTTGCACTTTTCCATTACTTTTCGAATGCGAGGGAACTCGAGTTTTAGTACTTCAGTGGATATATTGGCCCTAGGAATATTAATGTTATTGCATGAAAGATGTTATCTTTTGTCCTGCGATAATATAGATCAAAATATAAAAGTTGTAAATGTTTTTGAAACATTAATATTTTAGTACAGGGCTATATAAATCATAGAGAGCAATGCTATTGCTGCGAACGATCACCATTCACCATCTCCATGTTGTCAAATGTCTTCAAAACCAATCTCATCGTGAATACCCTTTCAAGGGACTTATGGCTGTAAACCGATATCATCCTTTGTTTTCTACTGTATCTTGATTTAACTTATTCATTGGGACTCGACAAAGGAATTTCCAGTATCCCGTACGACGTGAATAGAGTATTTTTTCGAGTGAATTTCGATATCTTATAATGAGAAACGTCTCAATATAATATTACCTATAAAACGTTATTTTGTCAACATGTTAAAATCCATTAAAAACATTATGTAACTGTAACTGCTAGTTTTGTACGAGTCAATTTTGTATAAGAGTTTGTGTCAATGACGGTAGGCATTTTTCCGACAGAACGACAAACTAACACCACAATGTAAAAGCTGTGTGACTATATACTGTAGTATACGTGTCGTTGGTACTAATCTCCAGTGTTGTTTATTAGGGTGAATAACTTTCTGGTGCAGCACTACAATCATCGTGATGCACGTTGTGTGTTATCAGCCATTGAATCCAACAGAGGCATCGACAATAGAACGCCAAACAAGGAGTTTCCAGCAGACCCATATATATTATGTACGATTTCATAATTTCCTTGCATAAACAATACGTGTCTGACCTCCCGTGGATTTCTCCCTAGATATCCTAGGAAACGATGTGATTTGTCTCCCTATAGTACATTCCACTGTCCAGCCCATATATCACGGGACTGATTTCGTTCACGCGCTCCAGTATCTCGCTCCGTCTATATTAAGTGGGCGATGCTTTGCCAATCCCTTGAAAGTTTATATCGCCATTATCTGCAATTCATATAATGCATTCTTCGACTTGCTTTAGTATCAGTGTAGTCACTGTTTATTGTATAACAAGTCTCATGATATCAAAAATATTAATGTCATAAATGTTTAAACATATTTTCCGGATTTTTTTTTCTTATATTTTAGAAAACAACACAGGGACTGAGTGTTTACTTTTGTTCTTATTTATTTCTACAATTGAAACAAAGGTGTGTCACAGTTTAAAATAATAATAGTTTGGTATGTATGCAATTATCGTTTGGTTGCTATTTTTTCATTAATTATGGATATCATTAAAGGGCCACTACCTTTCCGAAACGGCTTTTAATTTTTAAAATAGGAATGTGAAACGAGATCAATAATTTTGTAGAGTCGCAGAAGTTATTAACTATACGTTTACTAGCACACTTATCACCACCTTCAGAACTGTTTAATTAGAATAAATAAAATGTTAATTTTCATAACGCGGGTCGTTTTATGTTTCCCGCCGTCGTCCTAAATGCCGCGCGGTAGTTGACTATCACTGCGCCAGACGGCAAAACAGCGAAATGAATTTCCACTGTTATCGTACATTAGACAGGAAATCTTGCATATGTTTGGTGCTGTAACCTCATCTTAAGCCATCGATATATATTTTCTTTTGTTATTAATGTTTTTAAGAAACCTATAAATTTTGCTCCGGAAATGTAGTGGCCCTTTAAGGCATGCAATTTTGACTTATGATTAAATCGTGATATTGATACAACATAAAACGAAACGAAAACGATAATCACAAATGGTTTCATAGATCACCGACAGATATAAAATCAATTAGTCTAGAAGGGTCCGTCTTTATTATCTGTTGACACAATGACCTTCTACAGTTGTTAGTATCTGATTCTATAACCTTCAGATTAGTGCTGCTTCATTTCCCAAAATAACCAGTCAAATGTTCATTTTATGTCCTCGGCAGAAGAAACGGAAATAAGATACTGAGCGCCATCTGTTGTCCAGTGACCGCACTTGGTGACAGAAGGGAAATTAATATTTATGCTTGATACGTTTTATGTGACAATTTGAAAAGCACAGTAGAAAATTTCAATCTTGGGAGTTGAAGTGTCAAATGTTGAAATGGCCGAATTGGTGACATTGTTGGAAATCTGACTTTATTGTCGTTCTGTCTTAGGTGTACCATTCGAGTTTTTACGCATACTACAAAATGTAGTATAGATAGGAGTTTGATAGCAGTATACTGGTTTCAGTGGCGATAATCTTCTCGGTAAGGCATGCAATCATAGTACATTTGGATGCCAAGTGAAAAAAATAACCTTAGTATGGTCTTAGGAATCTATAAGAAAAACTACATAAAAGTGTAATGCTATAGTACTAAGGTAGTTATGGCAATATGATTGTTTTGTGGGAAAATGTACTGTTAAGTGTATATTAAGTGTTTTGCTGCTATATTTTACAGATTTCAAATTTTTATCTTCACATCATCTTTGTACGCAAAGAGTGTTTAGTTTGATAAATCATAATCAGATTGAACACCCAAAACCTTAGTTTACCAACTGTTTTGGTGTTTGAATGTAAACACATCACATGGTCAGGCATGTCCTACATGAACTTTAGTTAATTGATCTTTTAATAAAAAGAAGAAAAACAAATGTATTGCGGTGGGATAATGTTTCCGAGCATCTCAATTAGATTTTCACCATTAATGTTACCATGACTTTTCCAAACCCACTTTACATGCCACTCCTGTAATTAAGAGAACCTGAGATCGATACAAAAGAACCTTTAACACATATAAAGCTATCAGAATACATTAATTACAACATTCATGCCTAACTGACCTGATCGCTTAACGCCATCAGTGTATGATACATTATCTGAACCATCAATAGAAAGTGTTATGCTTCGATGATGTGCACTTTTATGGGTGCGATACCGTTGATCTATTCTTAATGTGTATTTAAGTATATACATGTATAGTATATGTAATCATGTTTCTATATGGAATCTTTTCGTAATTATTTGTAACAATAAAGTAAATATCGAGTCCCTGATGATTTATTAAACTGGGTAAATAAATGACTGTCTAAGACGGTAAGAAAGATTTGCAGTTACTAACTATTAACACATAAACGACGTAATTTGTAGCAGATATATTCTTGGTTTATTTTATCGGTTATCAACTCGCTGAATCCCTGTAAATTATAGATATGTTTCACATTCAGAAAGTACATTTGATGAATAATCAACTGAAGATATTGTCTATGAATAGACTTACCATTCAACCAATATATGTAGGGTAGGTACATAGAGAGGACACCTTGACTAGCCTTTACACTCTGGTCTGGCGACAATATCATACTGACCTTAGAATAATGGATTTATTTCCCAACGTATTGTGTATAAGTTTTTCGCCAACGTATTCTATATACTAAAATAACTAAGGCAATAAACACGATAAATAAATGAAACATAAAAAGACGGCTTAACGGTATAAATTACATTCACAGTATCTATTTTCCATGTATCGAACTCAGGAATCCTCATTCTGTGAACTGTGAACTGGATAAGGATTGGTACGCATGCACCGTGATACCCAAACGGCCGTATTAGTTGTACATGGATTAATGTAAACTACAGAAATCACGATTTGAGATAATCACAGTAGACTCATGCAACAGAAAGGTCAAGAACCTCCCTAACGAGCCAAATATAGTAGTCCGATCTATAACACTTGCGATTCAAATTCTAATACATGTGATTTGGTAGGGAGTACCTAATTATAAGCGAGCGAAGTAGTGTTATTTTCACTCTTCTAAGCAATACGCTGAAAGCAGTTTAAAAACATTATATATAATTGGTTTAAATCTTAAGTTAGATACTCTAAATCTTTATAGCATGTTTGGCGTTTTCTTTTGATTATCATTCATTGGATTATTAAGCATAACTCAATTATATGAAAAATAACAATGCGTTTATAATCCTGCGTGTACTTTGAGCAGAGTTCTAATGGAGAAAGCACCCCTGTTATTATATCGAATTGTCCATGTCAATTGGCTGATGTGACACGATCTCCAGAATTCCAAATGCAGCTCATCATTACCCGTTATACAATTATATCTTTGCGTGGCTTTCTGTTGATGCAACCCTGCAGCCGAACAATACCCCGACCCGTGCCGATATTGGAAGCAGCCTGTCGCCTGTCTCTAGATTACGGCTAATTCTATCCTCGGTATTGTATTAAACTACCGGTATTATTTGATAATGCTCCAGAAGTGATCGGAAGCCATCAACAATGTGTGTCATATTTTGTCGTTTTTACATGCATGGCCGTTACGTTATAGGATAACTTCAGCCTGGCGTGTGATTCTATTGTGTACAAGTCTCCTCTGCAAGTGGACTTCCATGTCAGTCACGCAACCATTTTTATACAATAAAGGAATTATCTTTCTCGTCGATTTTCACCAGTCTTACGGCTGTATTATGGTCCAGCAAGGTCGATACAATCTCGTTTCTTTCTCAATTTCGAACCCATTTTACATTTCTATTATATCTAAAATTGCTTTGAATGTGAATTTTCCGCAAAGTTTCGTTTTCCATGTTTCATCGGGTGATGGACTGCGCTTTAGTGCCCTTATCACACAGCGAGCGGTACATCGACTTGCGTTGGTCCGCGGTCCATCGTTCATTCAAGCTTGCCTTTCGCTGTTATGGGTAATTTTTTAGGACTCAAAGACATCTATTGATTCTGATCAAGCCTATGGTAACCTTGCACCTCTTCAGAAGCGTATACGCATCCATGATATAATGATATAAAATGAATGATATAAACCAAGAAACTTGAATGACATATACGTCAGATATTGGTGAGATTCGTATAGAATTTATACAGGTTTCATAAAGATAAATATCCTCGTTATATATATATTATTTTTAAAAGGATCTTAGATGACCTTATGTCCACATCGGGTTACAAGGAACAAGAAAACATCATCGGTAATAGGAGATTATTTGAACAAGCAGAAATATCTTATTATGAAGAAATACAAGTATATCAACAAGATATAATACAGAGACAACCTATCCAGTAATCCATGACAGTTTTTGTCAGACTTGAAAACGATCGAAAATTATGAAAGTTAATCAAAGAACGATAGGATTGATAAATGTTAAAATTGAATGTATCATGATAAGTATGTTATAAACTATATCATTCTGCATATAGTATTTTCGTTTATGATCATAAGACCACATTTTATGTCGAAAGGTATTGTTTTTCATTCATTTACTGTAATTTTTACTTAGTACAATGTGCTGGATATACATACATAATTATCATATACACTGTAGATAACGTTTATTTCATTGTGATCCGCATTTCCCAAATAGTTGTACAATGTTTTAAAAAACAATGCTAAAGCAAGGCAGATCAGAGCAAAACATTTTTGTGTAAATGGAGTTATTTGTCATACGGCGATAAAAATCCACGGATTTATCAACGAAATATTGATTAAAATTATATCCTATCCCGCTAACTTTCTCTACAGATGGCAGTTGGCTTCATCTAGGTGGCAACAATTGAGCTCATGCCTCAGTCGGTGGTGCGACAGTTGCGTTACTTTTATGATTTTTTAGATGTTATCTTAACACACTCATCTGGGCCTGAAATGTCAACATCAGTCGATTTAAATGTGGGAATAGAATATACACGCAATGACATTGTTTATAAAGGTTACTGACAAACAACACGATATATCACTATAACACCCATTCTTAGGATATATGCATCATAAAAACAGACGGTCTGAGAATGCTTCCTCCGAGGAAGCAGAGTCGTCCAGAATGAGTATATATAGTTTTACCATAAAGGTGACATTTCCTTAGGTAGCAGTGCATACTTAGTTCTTATATCATATATATATGTATGCGAGTAAGAAATAAAATTATCAAACGGCTTCGGGCGAAAACATCAGAGTAACATATTGTTTTGGATTTTTACTGATATATCCGAAATTTAAGATAATCTTTTCGTTACTATTTATATCAAAACAATGAAAGGATAGACGCCGGTTCTCCTTCACAGGTTAAGGTATCTTTCAGTAAGCTTTGTTATGTATATACGAGTCCCAAGTAAGACATATGTCTAGATGTGATTTCTATATCTGCCATCCAGTTCTCAAATAAACCTTACCCATCCATAAAGCGCTTATCAGCAGAGTACAATAAAATCAATTCAGTTGTTTTTTTGCGATTTTTTTCTATGTGTGCTCCACAAAGACATATATTTTTAGTATTTAGGAGGCACATAACTTTATCTCCCATTCTTTTGTGATATTATTCTTGGAGCTGGACTACAATACTATCTTTAGCATTATATTAAAATAAATCATCTTATTGCTTTATGTTGTTTCAGATTTTAAAACGAATGAGGAACAAATGCATGTATATATATGTAGTTACTCAGCTCCATATTATATGAACAATGTGGTGCTAGCGGTCGTTCTTTGATATTTGCTATTTTTGATATTTGATATTTGATATTTGCTAGTTACATATCTGATGATAATGCAGCATTACCACTTTTTGACAATGCATTGGAATTGAAATGTTAATATCCGTTATCAAATGCAACATTTGTATCGATACAATTTTTGTTTTCATTATTAGTATACGGACTATGCTCCGGTACTTAAACATGATTTATGTTGTCATATTATGACCTCTTTTGGGATTACATGTTGTAAAGGTAAATCGTTTAAAAACAAATCTCGGCATCAATATGTATAGGTACAAATGTCGTTACTGCTACATTGATTTGTTGTTATTTTTTTCCTTTTGGTGTAAAATAGAATGGACTCTTTATTGGCATCAAAAGTCCATGGAAGTAGGATCAATCTGGTACAAATACCACGAAATCAATTATCCGTGCACATGCACAAGGTTGCTATGTTGCTGGTTTCTACAGATTACGTCGTGTACAAATGGTGACAAATTAGTCATTACCAGTGATGAAACAAAGACGTGTCGAACCTTGACCTCAGATCAATAAACAAATATCAGAGGCCGGTCATGGCAGGTGTTAGCCACTTCATCTGGATGAAACAATTAGTCATTATTAGATTTTTACGCTGGCCACACGCTCCAGGCACTCTAGCGAGTCATTTGGACGGATGGTTTAGATATATAATTCATGCTGGTGACTAAGCGTCACGGTTACCCTGATCTCGCTATGGATGAATGCATCGACGCATGCGCTATTGCTTCATAAGGATTAAAGACATATGGGTATAGCCGTGATACGTCATCACCAGAGACAGTAATGAAAAAACAAGACAACAATCCTGAGTGATTGGAGAACATTAGACAAAGAACAAATATGACAAAGAAACATGATTCATCTGAATCCTTTTTTGGGGTGGATCAATCAGCAAGGGTTATATAAAGGATAACTAGAACACTTGCCAATGTCTTTATTGAAAAGTCAATCAGGCTGATAAAAAATAATAGGCGTTCTGCTGACAACAAAGAGACACGGATAATCAATATGACTTCCGAAGGCACAGTCATTAGAACTTTGATTATAATCGCACAGACAAAAATGCAAATTTTAAATAGACAATTTGGTTGTTATATCATTTTCAACCCAATGATATCAACTATTTAGAATATTATTTGTAGCCGGAGTGTGATTCAGTCGGAGACTAGGAGTGAATAGCATAAGTGCATACATATAAAGGTTCTGACACACAGGTATAAAAATCTAGTTCATACTAATTCGAATTAAATCTTTAAGTGTGAGGGAAGTCCTAAAAGTGAATGACTTTCAACGATATTTAAATAATACATTATGATTCGCAATAACAAACCATACATTTTAATCTAAGCTTAGCGAATACCTTAAAAGTTTTCAATGAACATCGTGCATTCAGCCTCAGGACAAACATCTGGCTAGTGATGTTAAAGTTTAATTGGAATTAGTAATCATATATGTAAACAGATATTTACCCTCTGAAAATATTTAAGCAGTTTTGGAATATTCAGCGAGGGATATCCAAAGTAGGGGATATATCTACGATAACATTTTTTATATGAGACAGTCTGTCTGTTAGAGCAAGTCGACATCAATCAATGCCTATTTCCTCTACTAAAATAGACATCTCGCGGTGTCTGAACGTTGCTTACAAAACGCTCTGTGAACAAGGCAGATCAGTCATGCTGTGAGAAATGACAATCAATAGGAAATTTGTGTTTAAATCTCAACTACTCTACACTTATAATTATTCAGGAGGGGAGTGTTAGAACACCCAGTACATCTTTATTTATTCAGACAAAATAGTTTGTCTCAATATAAAGTCTGGTCATTGCTTAATATTTTCTGGATGTAAGCGACAATGGGTACTGGACAACATGCCAGTCTATCTAACACCTCTTGTAATAGTATGACGAGTACATACAAATCACTATTATAACTATGGATATAAATATGACCATTGCTACGTGTGGCCAGCGTATTGTTGGCTTTGCGTGCGGTGTAATAACCTAGATAACGACAAATGCATGTTTTAAAGATTTTTGTGTAAAGTTTAAAGGTATAATAAACCGAAAACAATATCATCAGCCTAACTCCTATACACAGACAGAGAATAAATACTTTCCAAGAGATCGGCAGAATGTTGTCATAACAACTAAAATCGATTAGACTGTTTGATATCGTTTTAGCTTGATTGGATTGTTGATTGCCTGAGACAATCTTTATATATGGGTGAACAATACGTAAAGAGATTACCAATTACTATGTAACTTGTTATCGAGTAAAATAAACCATCAACATGTATAAATGTAATGTAAAAAATGCATATTTAAATGTACTACAGTAACATCGAAATTATATATACAATTGATATTAAAGCGTTGTTTTTAAAGTGTTCCTATATCGCTATCAAGCGCTATCAATTAAAATAGTGTCGTTTTGACCAAGAAAAGGCAAATCGACCTATTTAGGTTATCTTGTGGAAAAATTTATTTCATAATTTGATTTACTATAGTAAAATGTTTAAATGACTACAAAAGCACCGAATCAGTTTTAAAGTGTTGTACACTTCGATAAGAAATAGTTTAACCTGTCTATTGTGACGATACTATTTCCCGATGGAGATGAGGACAGTGGTTACAGTGTGTATTTATGGGTGTTTAACAGGACAATTTACAGTGGCCTCGGGATCAATGTTTCCTCTCCATCTAACACTGAAGGTGACCACAACAAAGCCATCCAGACACCACTTAAGGAGGTGATATCAATTCCACGGGACCTCACTCCAAGCCCGACATCTGTCTCACAAATACAAAACGACTTGACCGAAAATCTTAAGTACAAACACACAAACCATAGTCGCGAAACACTGTAAGCGGTTACCGGTCTCTGTCGGTTATGAATCGTAGGGCGTAGAGATAGTACTTACATCACAAGTGATGCGTTGTATACTAAATACATCTATCTATATTCTAAAATTATCAATCTTTAGATAAATAAATCATACAAACTTCGTTTTTTTAAAGATCGATTGTCCTAAAAATGAAGAGAGACACGATTTTAAAAAAATCTGTATCTGTATACAGAATGGCTTTACAAAGATCCACTGGAGTGTAGTTTGTGAGAAAGCAAATGTGTCGTGTGTTTAGATGTTACACTCTTCTTTGTAAGGAAAGCGTCTGACTTTCATCCCTACAGAATAACTTTACCTAGACAAGTGTGACAAAACCGATGTGTAACAATGACATCTCGACAATAGCTGATGGTAATATGCGTTTGACCCGGATGTGGGGGTAAAACATTTTGTAATTTCAAAACCAGAAAAAAAATCTCAGCGGACGTAAATGAGTCTTCTAAAATCACACTTGATATATATTTCAATGTACACTAGCTCTCATTGAATATATGTATCCATATTTATCCTCTAAAACTTTTCATCAATCCACAGGATAACATATATTCGTTAATATAAAGATAAGTTTATCCAGAAACTGTTGACCGAAGGTTATAAATAGATAAAAATACATACTGATGCTACTCGAACTCCACGAGAATACCACTAAATATAGTCTAATCTAACCTACCGAGATATGTAAATGAAACGATACATGTAACAGTGTATAATATTCATCTGTGGTGTCACCTAAATTCAATTGGTTATAAACACAACGTATAATATTAACTTGTAACGTTTTTGATTAGAAATGGCAAGAGTTGTGCACCAAAGGAGGTAATGCAATGCTCGCTAAACTATTGACAAGGCTGTGATGTAGTATAAAAGCATTCCGTGCAATCACAGCCGTGGGAGTGTAACCAGAATCCAGAGAAAAAATATCTCGGTAACAAATCTTAATGATAGACGAAACTATGTTTATGGAATATAGGGTAATCTTACCACGTATAGAGGCACACATAGCACTTCTAAATATTATATTATACATTCCTAACATAATTATATTTTTCATGATGAAATGTTATCACGGCTTGTATTACAAACTCAATGATCTTTTTTAATTAAAATGTTTACCATTCTTGATAATCAAGCTGTATGTCAGATAAATTGACATTTATTACTTTTATCATAGTTGATCAAGCAACTGCCCTGAATTACATGTATCATTGCATGAACCTGCAAAATTATATTACAGAATTAAGAACATTATATTTATGCATCAGATATCTAAGGCTACATCATGAATTCGTTAAGAACTGTAAATCCGAATGTATTTCGTATGATACCTGTTCTTGGTTATTATCTAAGAGATCACCAGCACGTCCGTTCTTTTTTTATATTTAAATACTCCTGATGTTATCCTTGTGGAAAATGGGCATGTCGGCCATGACTTAAATTTTGATATAAATCAGTTATGATTGTTTTCACTTTTTCGTTTAGCAAATAGAATAGTTACAGTTTTGATCCCGTTGGTTTTGATTTGCGAACGCATTCGATGAAATTCAAAATTTGCCTCTTCCGAAACTAATTCCGCAGGTTTAGAAATGTTAATACATACCCGTATTGACATTATGTCTACATCTAACTTAAAATGATATCGTTTTGACCTGTCTGCTGGTCAGAGGATTTTCCAGGTCATTGAGAAGGAATCATATCATGCATAGACGTTAGAAAAAATCTATTTTGAGTATAAGATTAGATACAACATAGTGGGATATAAATAAACAATACTAATTAGGTTCACGAATTAACCAGACGTCTATACGAATGTTTGGCGCATTGTCCTTACTAGTACTCTGCAGTTTAAGCTAAACCTGTTTATGTGTTCACGATAGAAGAAAGCCGCGATAAACTTGACACCTTTACTGAATTGTTTCATTAACCCGGACGCCTAACGGATACCACGAGTGCGCCAAGATGTGGCTAATATACTCCAGGGGAATGAGACTGTCTGAGGCGATAGTTTAACGTTTATCTCAGACAGGTAAGGCGAACCCTCGTTACCTTCCATAGATTTTTCCACAACGCTGTGTTTCTGTGTAGGCCACTATAATGGGAGTATACTCGACACAATTGCATTTTAAATCTTATCATATTTCCTACTGTTAATCCGCGTCATGTTGCGTAAATGTGACCCGAAACTGGTGGAAGAGGGAATTTATTTAAATATTTATTACATCCCCTGCTAAGCATACTAATTTCATACAATGTTTTTCTTTCGACATTTCAGCTGCATAGTCTTGTTTGTGAGGCCATAATCTTATATATGGGATATTTAACGATCCAGTTCTCTTTAAATTACGAAATCAGGGTTAAATATCAAGCTAGCGAGGTTTACATCCTAGCAGGTCTACACGAGACTAATTATCAGCTAGAGAACACCGTTACAATATAGTTGTAGTAATAGCATGATACTATATCACTTCTAACTGTCCATTGACATTTTATAGTCAAACGTGTCATTGCCGATGTAAAAAAAACCGTATATTTCCCAGTTCTTGACTCCAATGCATGGCATATAGTTATGTTGTTTCGTTGTTGCTCGTGTGCACGGTAACCAGCCTAAAGGAATTGATGCCAATGGCTGCATGAATGGCAAAGGTATGATTTGTGACTACAGAGGATAAACGGGTGATTCCCTGGTAGGAATCGCACACGGAACTGTGTATCGTGATCGTCCCGAGCTTACACTCCGATTATATCAATCCCTGATAACATATGTAACAATTGTATTGGGATTCTGTCACGCCCAGCATATGTAGAATTGTATAGTGATTTTTGTCACGCTATCATCAAACTGTTAAATAATCGAAAAGGCTGTGAACAAAATGGAAAATTCGAAATATTCTAAAATCCTTTGTTGTTATGGTGCGTGATCAATCAAAGAGACGTGTGCTTTTCACAAGTAGTGACATGCAAATTGCCACATATCATTGTACACTTGTGAGGAACAGTTCATAAAGCTGAAGGCTTAATTTCAAACACAAATTACCAGAGACAAAGCTCTCTTTTATTGAAGTGCAAATTTGGCGAGGGGTTTGTTAATAGAAAAGGCGAATATAATTTTGGTTTATACATGTTCTCTTCTTTTAAAAGATGTCACTCGAACACGTCCTATTATATATCCTATCCCTAGTAGCATGGGTCATTGAACCGAACTTTATAATGTAATTTTTGTTATATCGTCAAAAGGAATAGGATGCAGTCCGAAGGCCTTATCTAAATATTTACATAGGGTGTTATGATGAATAACATGTTTGATATAATTGTTATTTTTTATTTATGAGTAGATAGGGAATTCCAGGGTGACATTATGATGTAAGTGTTGGTTTGTTTAGAACATCTTTCTGTGAGTTCTCTTATAATTACAGAACCATTGTGTAATATATGGTGCTACATCGTATCACACTGTACCATACTGCAAAACACAGAACAACACACCCAAAGCATGTTACCGTCGACGGGCACACGTTGCTTCACAAAGTGATACAGAAAATGACATCAGACATCTGATGATAATATATTACATAAAAATACTTATCGTTGGCCGGTATCATTGCTTAAGGAAAAGACTAATATGAGACCGCCTGGTGTTTAATCCAGCATTAGCAAGGTCAAAAGAAGAATATAATTTCGACTTATTTGATTAGATTATATTGACTGCAAATACAATTACTCAGTATTCGGAAGCAGACATGTATCCTGGGGCAAGCCAACTTAGTTCTCGAATCTACTTTCCGGGTATACAGCTAACGCTAGCCAGTTTCTATACGTTTGTGTTAGTATTGTTTTGTGTTAGATGTAAAGAAGCTGCACTAGAGGTTGACGAAGTGTTCATGTGTTTATATGTCATTCAATGAATTAATGGAGTATAGAGTTACATCATTACTGTTGTACCGCCTGTGGAGTTATAAACGACTTCATTTACAGCAGTAGTCGCGAGGTTTGGTATTGTTGTATGTAGCGGAAGTCTGTTCACATTTGTTTACTGGTAAAGTACAGAACCGTACGTCAGCAAAATTCGGTAGACATGTCCTTATCAATTATGTTTATATCTGAGATAATAGATGAATCCATGAATGCTTACCACTGCATAACGATGGGAATTCGTTCACTAGTGAACAATTATTGTTTGACATAAGTTACATCATCGGACATAAAAAGAATAGTAACGCTTACATCATTGATAATTGAACGCCATTATAAGGAATGGATGTTGAAATATCTATTTAAGATAAGATGTATGTTTAGAAATTGATAAGATTTACCATGTGGTACAATGTCAAAATTCGCTTTCCATAGAATTTTTACCTTCATGGTAGACAGTTGTATTGTGGATTCCGTTATGATTTAATTAGAATGCACCTGTGTCTCAGTGACGCCTGGTCCTAATCATTAAGTTGTTGATTTTATCTCATATCAATGAAAACCTTAAAATTTAAACAAATATGTAAAAGAAGAAAATGTTCTAGCGATCATTAGGTAAAACATGTCAATTCCTTTTAAGAATATTTCTTAAAACCTTTCTTTTAAAGTTTGAGAGTCGAGTATATTGTACGGGTTATTATAACGAGTGTGTGACATTATGATGTGAGTATCAAATTTTTAAAAGAGATGTAATCTGTTGTTTTTCAGACCACTTCATATGTCATCAGCGCGACATGTTTTACAATATTATTATAAATATTACTTGATGGATATTTCATGCAGCAGACTATTATTCAACCAGTATGCAAACTCTGTTTGTGATGTGAAATTCACATTTATCAATTGTTCACGTCTGCTCTGAACAATAGCAATTACCTTTCGAGAGAAGAGTGGACCTATTCGTCACTGGAACGTGAAGTTATTCAAATAAAGCAAAGGTATTAACAACCGTGGTTCCAACTACAAATGAACATCATTCTCATTCTTTATGATGTAGTATGTTTATTAATCAGAATGGATGAGACAGAATGAGAGTGAGAAAAGGACCAGTATATTTAATCAAACAATAAATATGTTCAATACTGAAATATTGCTTTCAAAGAAAATAAGCAGATTGATTGAATCTATATGTATTTTATGACGGAAAATTTTCATCGGTATATTTAGATATGGCTTTTTATGTTGAATGTTTATAATATAAATAAAAAGCACGCATCATGACAAATCTAAAAACAAACCAATTAAAGTGTTTGTGGAGTTCTTCAGATTTTTATGCGATACAACTGTCATGCGTAAACGTCATTTTGTTTGTTTCTGTCGCAGAATGTGGAAATGAGGAAAAAATATTCGAAAACAATGTCATTAAAATCTCATTAGCTTTACCCTCGGGAAATCTGACTAATGATGGCTAGATAAAACACTTCTCTTTATTAACTTCATTAGTGTTGATATCGATGCATATACGGTTTTGAATACTTGAAATAATTTCAAAACGTAAGAAACTAGCGATGCTGTTATATTATTCGGAAAAGATGCTCCAATTTCATCGGAGGACATTCTTTTCTCATTGTTTTCTATGTTTTTTTAATATTGCTTTTTCAAATGATTGTCTAAAATGGAGACAAATATATAATATTAAAGTTATCATTGTTTTATTAGTAAGATTTCTAATGCTGAAAACTATTTAAAAGTAAGACACTTATAGGTTAAAAACTGAATTATTTTCTTTGACTTTTAATGAGGTTATTTCATCATTAGAAAAATGTAGTAATATGAAAGGCGCGGATGTCTGTTACCATTCCGATTTGATACTGTAACACTATCAATATCACTGCTACAATAAACGTACTTATCTCGTGATAGTATTGTTACCATAAAGACTTTGATGTCGGTAGGGGTATACAAAGTGAACTGTATAGACGTAAAGTCACCAGCCTGCTTATCTTATCATACATCTATTCGATTATATATTGCTGATTGCACATGAATTTTTAAATACTCGCTTCTTTGATCATTTTCACCGAATGACAGTGTCTAAGGGAGGATAACGACCCACTGAACGTACTGCTGCATCCATACATGTTCAATTATTGTACTATAAAGTACTATTTGTTTATCTGTACCCCATGGGACCGATCAGGAGATCCGGATTAGTATATTACAAACAATTTCGTTAAAATATTTAGACGTAAACAGTAGTCATCAAATTACCATTGATTTCATGTACACATTTATAATCAACAATTATATATATACATTGTATATATGGTTCGACGTCTAGAAACACCGTAACATCGTGTGACGACAATAATTAAGACGCTGTGTGAAGATAAAGATACATAACGTTAAGTTTAGGATAGGTCATATGGAGGTCATTTAAGCATATGATAAAAACACTATGCACTTGTGTGAAAAGAATCATCAAAAAACGTCATACAACGTGTGAACTTTGAGTTGATTAGGACGCCATGTTTGACGCTGATAAGATGGAGTATGCTTGTCTTTGTGATAACCTGTTTATCACCTTACCATTAACGATCTATAGCAGAGTATAGGATATACTGCATACGTTTAATCAGAATTATCCATTCATCGAGATAAGCGCACTGAAGCATCCCAGTCCTAGTCAAGTGATCCACTTCTGTGGCCTTACTCGATGGTCTACATCAACATCTAACCAGAAAGGCAAATCTACCAACACAAGTAATTATCCTACTGATGTCATTTCAACATGTGCTCAGATAGTAACATATGTTCGATAAAAAACGCGACCATTCATCAATAAACGAATATTGTGCATTATGTCGACAATTTGCCTAGGCGTTCCATTCTTTGAGAAAACACGAGAATTCAATGATGGGTACTATAAGCTTGACGGTAACGACGTCGCATTTCCCAGTTCTAGTACAAGTACTAAGCGCTGGAAGCAGTGGCCAGCTGCGAGCCCCTTATCCTCAAGTGTAACATGAAAGGTACTATCCGGTTGTAAAACGGTATGGGGACATATACCACCTTGTAGGAGAAATAATCTAAATAAACACTTCAAGCCTTATAGGAAATAGATTTCATCATTTATATGTATCAGTTATATGTTATAAATGAAAAAGTCAGGGGTTCGTCTATATTGAGACAATCATTCTGTTTTGTTTTGTTGCATAATATTATGTTTTAACAATTTAATCTATATTTCTTTATGTTTTCCATCAAGCAATGTTTCTGTTGCACAACATTATGTTTTAACAATTTAAACTAGATCTCTTTATAGTTTCCATCAAGCAGTGTTTTTTGTTGCACATCATTATGTTTTAACAATTTAATTTAGATTTCTTTATATTTTCCACCAAGCAGTGATTTGTTGCACAACATTATGTTTTAATAATTTAATCTATATGTCTTTATGTTTCCCAACAAGCAGTGTTTTTGTTGAACAACATTATCTTTTATCTTTTAATCTAGATCTCCTTTTTCTTTTCATCAATAACGCGTGTTGTTTACCTATCAATATATTACGCCGATAACACTTTCAACACCTTGCCCCTGATGAGCCAGACAACTATATCGTAAACTACCCAATGAACAGCTAAATCCCTTCATTGAATCCAAATTGAATTCAGTTTCTCCGTCTCATTGTGGAAAGGTTATTCTTGTCATTCTCAAAATAGGTACAAAATGTCACTGGCTACTGTTCCGAAGATCGTGTTGGCATGCTTTCAATTCTAACATTGTCTGAAATTTATTTAACCCTAACAGGCTAGCATTATATTGTAGAAATTAATTTTCTATTTACACAGTTTAACAACATATTTATCTAGCTAGAGGTTAAGAATAAAGTAATCGTTAAGTGGAAGTAATTTAATGAAGAAATATATAATTAAACAGAAACAGCCTAGACACTCTCGGTGCAGGTGTATTATATAAGTAACATTTACATTTCAACTAAAACCCGTAATGTATATAGATTTTATTTTCCTGCCAAAAGCCAAACGAATAGGTAAAGGTATTTGCCCTACAAAACAAACATATATGTTGACAACATTATCTTGACAGCCCTCGGTTTGTTATCCCCTTTAAAAAGAAATACGGATTAGTTTTTTATCCTCTGCGATTTATTAAACTTGACGCGCGTATACACGCATGTAAACCACTGGCTACCCCGACAGAGTAAATGTCAGTGCTCGTATCTTCTATAAGTCTTATCACATGACAGATTTCTCTAATTCCGTATGCATTCCACTTACATTATACTGATGTGTGTGTTCCTCTAATCTCCTTTCTCTTAATGTAATCGGGGTTACATTAAATTCTAGACAGTATCTTAAATGATGTTTTATCTGAGTGTAACATCTTTAACTTTTAGAATTGAATAATTTCTACACTAAACCTTAATACGTTACTCGAGCGTAAAATTACATTGTACAAAATTCACAAGGATGGTTACCCGCATTTGAAATTCGAATGAGAAAATTTAAAAGGTATTAATATTCAATTTAAAAAGTAACCTACCTGTCATCAGGCTCAATATTATCCATGATAGAAGAATATTCCGTGTATTAACAGCACACCTAAAGGTGTCTATCATTGTAACATCCATAATGTCTGTCCTCATATGGTACACCCGATACGTAAGTGTTCCTCAACTGTCCTCTCGGACTAACAAATCACAAACACGTGTACCGCTATACACAAATGTAACAAGTGACGGGTAGGCCATATATGTAAACAAGCCCGCACCAAATACACCCACCCGATAATTCTAAAACTTTAGGAAGTTTTTCTGGGTGGAGTTTACACAGAGAAATAATCCATTGGAATCAGTCTCGAAGTTAATCCTTTAAACAATGCAGGAAGTTCCGTTATTAAATTCTTGTTAAAATAATCTAATACATAGTATCAACACATTTTCAATCTGGTAATATTTAAGTCGACACCAATGCCGGTCTTATATCCGTCATTTAAACCTACGTATCTGCAAGGAACAAATATTTGTAAATGTCTAATAGCAAGTGGTTATCAAACACAATATAAGCAACTTTTGCTCACTAAATCAACAACATTTGCCTACTCTCGATATCACTTGACATCTCCTTGGTAATAATCTATTTTAAATGAGTGTCCGTTATCTGTTATACTGTTGACTAGTCTGCTCGTACAGTGATCTACAACCTCATCAATACACCGCTATTAACAGGCACCCCATCTAGACCAGGTTCCAGCGATCCCTGTGATCCGTGCGTGCTACTGTTCAGGTCGGACAGCTACTGAGGCTGAGCACAACGTTCAGGGTATTTAAGTGTAGTACTATGCTCTCACACTTCCTTACTGACAGTCATCACAGCTCGGCGTGTCCCGATAGTGAGAATGGGTGTTACAGTAATAGGGGAGGTTTAATCGGGTACATTAATACTGTAGTATTACGAATGTAAATTCGAAGACGTCATCTAACCATTGTTATTTTTTATGTCTTTTGTGAAATATTTTTAACTATGCCACTCCTGACGTGCAGTTATCATTGTGCTTTGTGATAGCAATATATGTAATATTTCGTACTTTTATGCAATTTATCAGATGAAAATGATGTATGCATATGATAAGCACAGATAAATCAAACAAAATGTATTACTTTCAAAGGAAACTGTATTACAGTATATTGGAGTCAATATACGTGTAAGACATATCACTGAATTCAAAATGAAGACATAGTATGTAACTTAAATCAACCATATCAATATACAATATAATTAACAGATATTATGTGTTGTTGCAGTGTAAGAGTACAATCCAACAACGACAAACTGTCAGTATACAATTCGTATTAGAGTGTACCCATAACCAATACGACCTTAAACCAAATAAGGTTATCTGTAATCAATTTGTATTGGTTAACAACATTTGTTAATTGCACACATGTTTATATCATTTGCCGAAAATAACTACCTTTAATGTAATTCATTTAAATCATCTATATGGTGCTTGTCTTAGGTAATCACTTGGAAAAAATATGGTTTTTGGTCAGAGAATCGGTAGAATAACAATTCAAGTTAATATCGTACCATTTCGCACCATATATACCATAACATTTATTTGAATAATGGATTAAATAACAAATAATGAAAGCCGATTTCAAGCCTATTATAAACACGCTTACAAGACGAATTCAAGGTTATAACGTAGAAGCTTCCAATTCCTATCAATATTCCTACGAGATTTATCCACGTTGTATATAACGAACTATGCTTATCACGATGTAATTTTGTTGGTCCTTAGAGGTTCGCAATAACACTGTTTTAATATCACAATTTATATTTTTCTGATATAAGGTCCTGCTGTCTGCCTACACTAACAGAGCTAAATGTTACATTAAGTCAATCTAATCATAACTGTCAATGTAACATGATCGGCCAGGGGGAACGGACGCAGACAACTTTTATTTCTTGTTAAAATCACACATCACTTTACATCCTCCATTTGATGTCGACCTTGATCCATGTCTGTGTTGTAAGTAATAATGTCGTGTCTGTGGTGCTGATTACTGTCCCGTCACCTCCATACCTCTCGCGACACGGACTAGATTGTACCATATCCTGATCATCATACGTGTCACTCACCAATCGCCAAGTCTGTGAAATAACAGACTCAATTAAAGATTCAAGGTATCATGGACAGAAAATGGGTATGTCCTCGCGCCAAAGTGCCAATCAAATACACGGAAAGCTTTACAGTAAATAAAAGTTTTTATTACATAGGAACTGCTATAAAATCCGAGCGTCTGCGTGTCACAGAATCACTCCATCAACCTGGGAACCATCCTGGAAGCAATTGTCAGGAAAAAAACATCCTAGCAAATATATATCGCAAAAATAAAACCGATTTATCTGCCATAAGGGCAAAGTGGTTAAATTTAGAAGATTCCGTCTTATTTTGTTATTCTATACATAACTCGAGTGTTTGTGGCAGTCGTAAATCTATCAGCATATCACCTACGGGTACCGGGATATATTTATGGATAGAAGTGATTTTCGGATAATGGAGTTAAAATGTCACAGCGGGACATTGTCACTTAAATCATATACCGCTAGAGTCATAGTTATACATTCTGAAGTACACACGACGGCTGTTTACGGCATATGTAGAACGGGTATGGCTTATTTAGGAGAATCGTCATTTAATCCTCAGCTTACCCACACATTGCTACAAAGTCGCATTTGAAATACAATCCCAGAGGTCAAGGGTTAAACATTTGTGCTGAAATATTAATGTGTAACACCTTATGTAAATCAGAGTTTGACACCCGTGAGTGATCGCCTCTCCCCACCCGGTCCTTGTCAATTAACACAATACTTATATTGGAATGTTAATCTGGTGAATTAACGAGAGAGAAAAAAATAAAAGAAAATCTTGGTCGAATCAACAAGAAAATAAAATAAAATATTTGCCAATATTTTCACAAAAGGGATTAAACACATGTTTTCCGTTCCACACGAGTGCATTTCGAAATTAATTTCTAAAAAGCATTTAGTATCATGTAATTCTCACTGTATGGAAGCAATATAAGATCATTATATCTAAACACTGCGTAGTTTGTATGATATTACACTATATATACGCTGTATGAACTGTAACAAAATGTATTAAAAGGCGGTATAGTTATAACATTTGTAGTTAAAAAAGAAGAAATAAAGATTCACAATTCGTTTGCAATACACTTAAAAATGGGAAAGAAAAGACCTGACACTTAAAAATGGGAGAGAAAAGACCAACTGTTTCTGTTCAATAAAATATAGATTGAAGATGCCATCCGTATTTGTCGCCTTCGCTTTTCAGTAAACCGAATTGCCAATATTTGATATCAGCATTTCACAAGTGTGGATATTAGATTGTTTAAGATTCATGTACTTATTGCAATAACTGTAGTTCATTCAATTAATGTTTATAAGTATGATTAGCGTTGTGTGTCTTTTTTCACTGTCACAAATATGTTTACTTTTATTTGCTTAATGCAAAACGATTACAGTAGAACGCCTGCGATAAATTAAAAATGTTACTCTTTAACACAAAATTTCATATGGCAAAGCGCTTCGGAAAATCGTAAACATTGATAACTTAAGCTCAATGTATGCAGCATATTCAAAAATAAATGTCTTTGCTTTTGTGATCTGGAAATTGCTCTGGAAATAGACGGAAAAACATCGCTTTCTTAACACAGAATAAAACGCGATGTAATCCACGGACGCTTAGGATACACAATTGCAAATACTCATCGTATAAAAGACTAAATCTACATCAAATACAGATGAATGCTACAGAACGCATACTAACAGGATTTATTCTATTTCTAAGCTTTAACAATAAACACACGTAGCATAGGTAAATTGATAGCGTTAAAAATATACACAATTTTGAAAACAGGAAGAACCGAATGATGGAGAACAACATCTAAGAATAAGGAACAACACAAATAACTCGCAGAAAAGTCACTTAGATATATACAGTTGTACGTCGAACATACCCAGTATCGTACTTGGTTTGCTTTCGTATCCGTTCACACACCTGTACATTTGATCGGCACATTTATAAAGTTGGTAGGAATGGGATCCAAGAGTGTGTCTACAATTCGTCCGAAACTAATTATAACTAAAATAAGAATATATTGGGTTTGGTATTTAATTGGACGTCTAGGCCTATTAGACAAAATCTGGCACGACAATTCGCAGTTGTTAACTAGTAATGTAGCACTACCGACCCCTGGCCAAGGGAAGGAGGTCGTTGTTAGATGATATTGCGGGGTAATTGGGAGATAGGGTGTTTCGTACCGACGGAAGAGTACATGTCCAACAAATATTTGGAAAACAGACATATGGTTTTGTAATTGTGCTATCTGGCTAATGTGTGTTTAATGATACAAGACGTAAGTAAGCTTTAAAGTAGTAGTCATATCGTACTGGGAGAGGGCCGCACTCCTGGCCCGTACTGGGAGAGGGCCGCACTCCTGGCCCCCATTCATGATAAGTTCACCATATCGTACTGGGAGAGGGCCGCACTTCTGGCCCCCATTCATGATAAGTTCACCATATCGTACTGGGAGAGGGCCGCACTCCTGGCCCCCATTCATGATAAGTTCACCATATCGTACTGGGAGAGGGCCGCACTCCTGGCCCCCATTCATGATAAGTTCACCATATCGTACTGGGAGAGGGCCGCACTCCTGGCCCCCATTCATGATAAAGTTCACCGTATCGTACTGGGAGAGGGGCCGCACTCCTGGCCCCCATTCATGATAAGTTCACCATATCGTACTGGGAGAGGGCCTCACTTCTGGCCCCCATTCATGATAAATTCACCATATCGTACTGGGAGAGGGCCGCACTCCTGGCCCCCATTCATGATAAGTTCACCATATCGTACTGGGAGAGGGCCGCACTCCTGGCCCCCATTCATGATAAGTTCACCATATCGTACTGGTAAAGGGCCGCACTCCTGGCCCTCATTCATGGTAAGTTCATCAATTTGCAAAATTAAAAGTATAACTTTTAGAAAAAGAACATTTTCTTGAAATTCTTAATTAACTTTTTTTGTATACCACCAGCAACGTCTAGCTCAGTTTTACACTATCAGACAGACTCAGTTTCTTTAGAGGAATTAACTGTTCATTTTAAATTATACTTTATTGTACATGCATATCCCAACTTTTGTTGACGTTAGCCAAACTATAACGAAAAGTTTTAAGAACATGTAAGAATGAGAACCAGGATATATGTCTTTAGTAAATGAAATGGTGACTCGCAATGGTTGTCCACCGAGGTTCGCTTAATGTTTTGTATCGAAATTGTGTGATCTTCATCCTCTCGCATTGGGGGCTATTACAGTTTAATGTGCATGTCGTAATTTCATACATGGGAAATCATGAAGACGTCCTTATTTGTAAGCAAACATCAAGAGTTACCAACGCTGTGAATATTACAATACTTACACTACATAGGTTTTGATTTTACAAACAAGTGACAATAAATGACAATAGAATTAGGCAGTAATGACAAATACATAACTATATAATATTTACGTCTACTGTGCAGTAAAGCGAGTACACGCGGTCGAATTAAAATGCTAATCATGGTTCTAGAATCTTATTTCACCGTGTGTATAAAGTGATTTTTTATAAATATGTTTCCTTCTAAACTAAACATTTATACCACATCAGCAGTGAGGTGTGTTGACATGTTTACATGTGTAACCTATCATGACTGACTTTGTGCTCTTGATAGAGTTTCAAAATAACGATGCCGTTCGTCTGATAGGGACACGCACTGTTTGTGTTTAAGTTTTAGATTTGTAAGGGTAATGCACTTATAATAGGTAAAATCATTATTACAGCTTATGGACAACTGGCAGGTGGTTTGAGCAGTTGATCTGAAGTCATCAATCAATTGGTGAATATTGTACGTTATTGTAAATATTGCACGGTGATATACAGTCTTCTTTATCAGTTGTATGCATTATAGTAAACTGTACTGTGGTGTGTGTACGGAATGCTTTGTGCTGAACAATGCGTTCGTCCATCGCATTGACAGTGTACAGACAGTGATAATATGTGTGATGTATTTCTTTTGCAGTAATGAATGAAGCGTATATTGCATTAGATTACAAATGCAGTACTTAACATATATCATGTGCAAAATACTTAAGTTACATTGTAGAACAACGGAAGTAACACAATAAGTTGTCTTTGTAAACAGAAGCAATGAAATAAATTGCATTGTGCATCTAAGCGTTTACCGAATCCTATACTAAAAGAGAAAATCTGACCCAAATGTACACTTAAACATCGGTATAGAGATAGTAAAACGTCTTGATATAGTAATGCCCCTTTTCTTGGAATCCAACCCCATCGAATGGCCACAAAACAAGTTTATCATGTAAATGTGTGTCATGTATCATCACAACCTTCACAGTGAAGGAAGGTTGTGTTTATTATGATTACAAACTATTATACTAGCTATATCTAACATGATATAACATATAATGTAAAATTCGGATCAAGTAATCTAAAGTTATGTCGGTTACAATATTTCGTGTACCTGTAGCACAATCTAGCTATGTATACTAATCATTAAATATATTCTTCCTTTAATACAACTGATACACTCAATAGATTGCTTAAACACGCCATGTTTCTCGCGTGCAACATGCTTCCGGGTATACATGCCTGACTGTAGAAGTTATTATAACCGGAACAAACTGTTGATCTGAGTCTACATTGAGCGCTTAATAGAATTTAAAGACTGAAATTTACTGGGAAATAAATGTTTATATAGGTTGCTGCCTGGTTTGTATGCTGCAACAATACTTTTTCCAGTAGAATGGATCCAACAGAAAGGCACTCGCTACTGACGTCACGTCTATTTGCCCACCTTCTAATTGGTATTGACGTACAGCCATCACAACAAACCTGAAAATAGCATTAAAGAAATGCAGTAGTAGGGATATGTATAAGAAGGTAGTGTTCTTGTGTAACTACGGCAGATTGATGATGAGACATGTGCTTGTTACATTGATAGGATGTCTACATTGTATGTTACGATACAAAACATACCACAAGAATTGTGGCATATTGACTTTCTACCATGTTTTTGTTTTAACCCAATATTTCAAAAATCAAGAAAAAATGCCAATTGTCTGTAAAACTGAGCTGTATTGATATTCAGATATTCACAATTTCAGTTAACTTAACCGCAATGGAACTAGTAAATTGTTTCTGATCTCATTTCTCAATGAAGTCTATGTATCACGCGTTGACCGGCTTGAGAATGCACATCCAGATTTTGTATATGCACATAGTTTTATGTCCCTTCAATTTTGAATAAGCATACACTAAGGCGGCCCATTTTTGTTGTACACATAGTAGCACTATTAGTAATGCTTATTGGAGATCACCATCGACGAAATTGAAACCGAATCGGCGAAAATGAATAATATACATACAGGGTCAGGTGAGAAAATACGTCCATGAAATCATGTTCAAATGCACAAACTGTGATTATCTTTAGACAAGGACTAACGTTTATTATCAACAAACCATATTCCCTTTAGTTAAACACGACACAAAGGAACATCGTTGATTGCCGTCAACGTATCTGCTTCTTTAATTCAGATGTCAAATCCCAAAACGCCAGTCAACAATGGTTTTTCCTCATTATAAACGGCAGACAGTATCCAAGAATCTGCAACTACCATGTTTAACACGTTTTGAACTCACCGAACCGCGTAGATTAAAGATAGAAACTCGGGTTTACAACAAATTTGAAAATAAAGTTTTTTAAGATATGTAATATTTCTGAACATTTACTTTCATTCTGAAGTCATTTATATCTATTTTAAAAGGGTTTGATAATGGAAGGACACTAAGTATTGGGATTTATCCTCTGTTAATTTCATCAATCAAACACATGAATAGATCTGGGACCCAGAGACACGAGTGATCAGATCCCAAATATATCACACTGTTGTATAACGCCAGTGGCAGTAACTCCTTGAATTCGAAGATGGAGAGATACAGACAAGCCTCTCTGATCATGTCTTAGCTATTACGTTTATAAAAGACATTGTTTAAACACCATAGTGAAAAGCATTGTTTTTCGGAGTTGCAGATGTATATTTTAAGATGCCTTGACGACGATAATATAGTTTTACCGGAGGTAGTTCCGTTGGTGTATGATAGCTACATTTTTTAGGATTATGCTTCAAATATACACACAATGTTATATAGAATCCGTTGAATGCGACTTATTTGACAGACGACATTTTAATTTTGTTTTTAATGTAGATTTTGATTGTTATCAATGGTTTTGCATGCATTGACAGATGAAGGAAGTAAATCTCGTGCAAAAGGTACATCAGTTACACTAAAATTCACTTCCTTTGCACTTGATTAGCACTCCTTCATCAGTCGATGCAAGCAACACGATTGTCAATCAATCCTTGAATAAAATCAAAAGTCATTTAATGCCACACAAAATGAACACGCATCCTAAACCACAGTAGCATCCTATGCTCAATTCACCTGTGAGGTTTTCGACCCTTTTCTACCTCGTTTGCAATGTACGGTTGTATGCTTAATTGATTCTGATAACATTATATGATTATAATTCAATTTTGCTTGTTACGAGCATTTTCATTGGCTTAAAAATTTACTTTATCAGCCCATAATGGAAAAAATTGCGTCGCCGTTTGAAATGTTGCTTCTGATTGGCTGAGATGACGGAGTAATTATTTCATAGACAAAAGAGTCTCAAAATGTATTGAAGAGATTATATTTAGTAAATTGATTAAAAGGACTAATTTGAATAGATTTTTTATGTTATGGAGATATAACACAAAAATCTGAGTTTACTCTCATTATAAACCGCTTCGCGGTTTATTTAGAGTACACTCAGATTTTTATGTCATATTTCCATAACATAAAAAATCTATTAAAGTTAATCCTTAAATAAACGACGTAGATTATACATGCTCAGTCACATTGCAAAAGTCTACAATAATTGATATAATGTTTAAAGATGTGTGAACATAAAAAGTGCCGTAATAATATTTTTGTTATTTTTATTTTTCTTCCAAATCTGTTAAATACCGATTATACTATAAATACATTAATGGATGTTAAAGTAGTCCCCGATGTTAGTATCTTTATCAAGTCGTTGAAAATGCTACAATTATCCATATTCCTCGTCCATACAATAACTATTGATAATGTTTGATACATTACATTGATATAAAAAGCGCTGTGTATTTCACAGCACCAACGAGAGATATGTCGCCAATGACTATAAGGTATGTAGAAGTGGTATATTTTGCCTCATTTACTAAAATAAAACATAAATATATGTCAAATGCATGTACAAATTATACTTTTGATCAAAACGTCTTCATGCCAGTCCAATGCAAAAAGTGCATGAAGCATTTCCGTATTATATATATATACAATGTAACATTTCAATATGTGCGGAAACAGGAAGAAACCGAGTGTGTACTCTTGTCTAACGACGATTAAAGACCTACTGAACGGTTATCAATCTTTCTGGCATCGAATTGGTATCAAAGCTCTTTTAGCTTTGAGACGTATATCCTTTATTAGATATTATGCATTTTCGGACACGGAATATCCGCAAATATCAAACATCAAATAATGCTTCTTCTAAAGCACTTAACTCGAAAACAATGGCTAACATCCCTGGGTTGTACTTAATTGTGACTAGCAGAACTTATTTAGTGTTATTAGGGTTGTCAACTCTCACGATATTGGGCAACGAGGGGACAACTTGCTACAGACCTTTGCGTGGATACGTCCCATACGCAATGCACTACTCATAAAGGTTAGTGCGAGCGGAGGTCCGACATTACGCCGAATAGGATAGATCACGGTATTAAAGGTGCCCTGCTAATAATTAATTTTTCTTCATTGGCCCCCAGACCTAACATCCAATCCATAGCTGAGCCTAGTGTTGTAGCAGAATGTATGCGCAGATCCCAGGCATAACAAAGCATTGAATAGAAGAAAGCATTTTAAATCTACGAAATGCAATGTGATATGTACACATATATATGCACATATCACATTTACGATCCTTTTTAACTGACACAAAGAGTATTTGCGTTTTCGTTCAGAAATTATTCAAATGCAGGATAATTTTGATATACACTTTAGCGTAAGCGAAATTTCCCTTTCAGTGCTTATCTTTAAATATCTATCAATAAGAGAGATAATACAAAACGCAACATTAGTATATATTAGTGATATTTGGTAACCAGACACCAACATTACCACACCGTTCTAGTACAAGTAGAAACGTAAGACTTTCCCTGTGTCGTTCATGACCATAAATCACATTAACCTTTAACCTTTTGAAAACATGTGGGGCATGACTATTCAGAATACTTGTGTATTGTTGGTGTAAGGTTGTATTACAATATATTGATTAATCAAACTCGGTCGACCTTTTAAAGAAATATGTCGATCAAGTTAAAAACTATATCAGCACAGCGTTAAATCCTATTGATGAACTTTACATTACCGCGATTACTTCAGTTGTGTGGTTCGCAGTTAGTCCGCAAGGACTATTTCAGTAAAAACACGACAAACAGCAGCATACGATTTGGGTTATAAAGTTAAACTTTAAAAAGGTCTAAAGTGATTACTTAATACACTGATTAAGCATTATTTTATACATCGCACATCGCACTTTTTTCTTAATTTTCTTCAGTATGCACAGTTACAAAATATAGCAACATACGACATATCAAATAAGGAAAGAATATCCTGTCGGTGACAGTAAGCTTACACGGTTACATTCAAACGATACCCTCACTTCAACTTTTAGTCTACTCTGACTCAAAGTCAAGAAGATTCTATTCTGTTGTTTCGTTTAGGAACTGTCAAAGAGTGTTGTGTCTTGAATACTGTACATGTAACTGTGATTCTAAAGCGTCGTAAAGCGGTATAATGCATTTTATTTTCTGATAGAAACAGACATAATCGAGGTAATAGTTTGTTCCATTGATTGTCTGTGTCTTCTCTGTATCATCAAGACGCTTACTGTGGTAGAACCGGGATTAAATCCAGTAAGAAAAGAGAGAACACGTTTTTCCTGACGAACGATTTAACTTTTCTATTTTTGTTATTTATTATGACAAAAATTTACTTGTTAATGTAGTTTCTTTACATGTTTTGGCAATAATTGTATACTTTAAGATTTGAAGAAAGTAATGATGGATTTTAGCAGAAATTTTCTTAACTTTTCCATATGCTAATATGTGATGATTTACAAAATCAGTGAATCAAACATATAGTAATTTAAACGTTATTAACAATATTTATCACCTTATCTGCTTGACATCCAGTGGGATGATCTTACATATGTCATTTGTGTGTAGTATGACCTGGAGCGAGTTTTATTGGCAGGCTTTATTTTGATGTGCAGACAGAAACAATAATATGACATCAGGAGAAATGACATGACGTCAGGATTTCGAGGAAGGCTGGAGAAAATATCGGCCTCCATTGGCAATACGTATCGAAATGTAAGTTGTGGTATACGTAGTTATATGATAAAAAGTATCTTAAATTTTTATTTCTTATGCGATTTAATGAATCTCGTGTCGAAGTTTTGATTTTTGCTCGCCAGGGCTGCAAACTATTGATTATCATCTTACTTTAATATATGATTTACCACAAAGATAAACATCATCATCAACAGCTGTATAATAAACGGGTATATTTATACTTTTAATTCGGACTTTGTATTTATGTAAATGCTTGATATGTTACCAGTAATAAATAATCACCGGAGATGGTAGCAGTCAATGGTAATTATATAGTATTTAAAATGAATCTATATTTCATATGAAAATTTACATAATAAGTTTAGGAGTGTCTATTGCAACTTCACGAAGGGTACTCTGCATATGTTAAAATCCACTTTAAAAAAATGACGCACTTTGAAAATATATTTGAAAGTGCGTTATTTTTTCATAGTGGGTTGTAACACTGCATGTTCAATGGAACTCGGTTATGTTACACTAGTGGTATATATAGATGTTACACATTGAGTGGTTGTTGAATATGGAATTTATTCTACACGAGTGAGTTATTTTTTAAAAGTTACAAAAGACACAAGTTGTAGCGAGTGTCTTTTGTAACTTTTAAAACATAACTTACAAGAGTGGAATAAATTTAATATTCAACAACCACGTGTAGTGTGACCTGTTTCTATCACAATCATATTCGTTTTAGCCGATAGAAATACTGCGGGGATACGGTAACATGTATTTACCGAAAAAAGGTGTAGTAATATTTTCATCAGCAAAAAGACACTAATTAGTATTCAAAAGTCACCGTTTGATAATGAATCCATCGATGTTTGTTCTTCTAATTGGGAACATCTTTAGGGTTAAATAATACTCATTCAACGTCTTATTGAGTTCAAATCTTCATAGTTGCTTCCAGAAATTAAAACACAATGGCAGACTACATGTATACACATCGTTTATTTCCTGCCAGATAATCATCAATCCATTACCATCAATATCAACTTCGTTTCATACACGTTAAATCTACGAAACTCATCAGTAATATTCTTGTCTGTCAAGATGTATTATTAGTACTAAAGGTCAATTTTACAAGTATGAAAACGTCACACATTTTGACACGACCACGACGCATACGCTTACCAACAGCAGTTTTGGACGTCAAGCGGCGATCACAACATAAAATGACGTCATTTGATTATTGAGGACGTTGACAATGAAGACGTGACACTAGGAAAGAAGTAGTTCGGTCAAAGTTCACCGTGTCAACCAATCAGAATGCGCTCAGAGTTTATACCACGTGTGGTATAAACAAAGTGTTAATCAACAGCTGCAGTGTTTATTCATTGTCCTGAGAGTAGAGTTGATTAAACTATTGTGGTAGAAGCAAAGATATTGCACGAACGAAGTCACTGGATATTAGGCGAGTTATGTGATAAATAGAAGTCCCCTTACAAGTGACTGCTGTTTATCATTTTGATTAAAAAACGATATGAATTTAATAAAAATAATAAATTTTAACTCTACATTTATACCGTTGTGACGTTGTTTCTCGTCACATTCAGTGAAAGCTATATTATGTTTTACACTTATAAATAAGCAAATATCTTTTATAAACACAATTTCAAAGAAGATAATGTATACAGGTAGGCCAAAGTTCAAAGCCATTCGGAATCAAGAGAGGTTTAAAATGACCAATCAAAATCGTTACACTCATAAATAATAATCACATGCTATGATCACATGATTTTGCCTTTGTAAGACATGCATAGTTATGGGATAAAATAGACCATGATTGTCCGAAACAGTATATAAAATATGATGTTTAGAGCTTGAATTGATTTTTCTTGTAACAACGTACTTGTAAGTCTGCATTCTTTATTACAACGATGAGTATCAAAGTCTTGTGTTTCTATTCATTTCAAACATACATTGATTAACACGATCAATGTCAATTAGCTCACCAGCAGTAGTGGTTTTTATCGTGGAAGCCAAGATATTCAACCTTTATCCTAATCTAACAAATTATAATGTTTTACACAAATTAGATTCTCAAATAAAACTTTGAAGTGAGTTTTCAAGTTATTTCATTGTCTTGAAAAGAGTGCAAATGGGAGAATTTTATCGACAAGAGGCATAGATGAGACGTTCTCGAGATGAAGGCGCACATCGAGACATGCGGATAGCATTATTCATGAGATACGTGATATGCGTTCGTGAGGAGGATGCACGATTCCGAGAGCCAGCTGGAACAGTGCGACTTTGAGCTTTTTTAAGGGGAAGCCCATTTCATTAGCAGTTGTCACGAAACATGTTACTTCGCTATTGAGATTAGGTTTATTTTGTTTACATCCTATTAACAACAAGAATTGTGGTGATGAATATTATCGATGAAAGGGATTTGTTTAGTTCGAACCACAGGGATATCTGCACCTGCTGTCTCGTCGCATCATCTTCATCGACAACGTTTTTTTTTTCTTTCTGTCATAGTGATAGTACATTATAAACGATTAAATTTGAGGTATTACTTCTTAAAATTGGCGTGTTTTTCCTGTTTAATATTCTCTGTAACGGAAGTGGTACTCCTTATTTGACGGTAGTCAATTAGTCCTGTTAAGATTTGTAGTGTTTCACAAAAACAGAATATACATGTACTAGAGAAACTGTCCTGAAAAAGTAGTATGTGATTATAGTGTTTATATGAGATTAAAGAATAACCAACCATTCAGGCATTCCCCATGTTCTTTCTGTTAGCAAATTTTACAAAGGTCTATGCTATGATAACTTTTTCCATACAGCTTTAATACCGGTGTTAGTTTTAGGCAATATGGGAACAAACTCTGAACGTAAACGGAGAAGACAAACTAAGCTAGAAATATACTGTACACAACATTATCTGAAATTAACCTGGAATATCAGTTGGTTAAACTATCGGTCAGTAAAGAAACACTTACTATGTACAGGGAATACATGTACTCCTATGTTGATTACTGTGTACAGGGAATACTCATATGCTGGTTACTGTGTACAAGGAATACTCCTATGCTGGTTACTATGTACAGGGAATACTCCTATGCTGGTTTCCTTTACCTAGAGATTTCGTAATGAACTTTTACCATCTGATGAATCTTTATTTACGACTATTATGTACCTCATTTCCCAGGTGAGCCACAATCGTATACTAATTCTTCTTAATATGATCTTATTAGATCAATCAAGAGTATCACCCCTATATCTAAATGATTATAAGATCATTATTACATACGAGTTTACGAATAAAACATTTTACGATACATTTATACACCCTGAAAATGTTGTAACCGCGTGGTTAAGATGTCCCGATATATTTCTATATTTCTCCACCTTTAAGTCGCGAGTGCGATTCCTATGTGGAGCAGTAACCATATACTGATCACCGGTAGGTGTTTTTTCTCCGGATATCCCATCTCATTTTAAAGTCCTTTAATGTCTAAATAGCCCAGGCTGTTATCAGGACGTTAAAGATGCTCCACCGCAGACAGAGCATAAATGATACTCATCATTTTTTTACAATAATTGGTAATTAAGGGATTTTTTCCGGGATGCAATTAATTACTTTTTATAATTTTATCTTAAAGTAAAATTAGAAGCTAACACTTTTCAATGGTGGTAATGATGTTAAGTAAATAACTTTTATACTGAAGAAAATTACTAAATCGTCTGCTCCTGATTTTGATAAAGAAAAAATTCCAATTATCAGTGGTGGAACATCTTTAAACTAATCGAAACAAGTTTAAAGCCACACTATACGTAACTATCAACAAAAATTCAAGTTAAATTCGACTTCGATATTGTTAGTATTTGTAGATGTAGTTGAAATTAAGATACATTAAAGAATATTCATAATGGTTTTTTTTTAAATAACTTTGGTACAGCAGTTGTTGAAAGTCGATACATGTAAACATGCATTCATTTTAAACTGGTCGCCATAGAAGTTACGATTATTGCCGAACGGAAGTCGGAAAATTCATTACTCGTTTTCGGAAGAGTTCGGACAGACGTTACGTAGTTACGGTAGTCACATGACGTTCTCGGCAACGACGTTACAATGTCGGCTAACTTCGGCTTGTTTGACTAAGTGGGACCCACCTAGCGATAGTTAACATTTATTTGACTTTTTAAATAATATTCCGAATCATTATCTCTCATCTTGACTTCGATTTAGTCCTGTCTCTGCATGATTTACAACAGGATTTTTTTTTTCAACATTCTTCTAAATCATGAAAAAAATAAGAAAGATACGGATATTGGGCCTTTAATTGGTAGAGCAATTTGGATGATTTTCTAAGAACACGAAGTTTTAATTGATTGTCAATTTCTTTATTCATGTACGTGCTTATAATCTCATTGAATTATTTGTACACATGAAAACGCATTGTTAAAAGTTAATTGAATGCAAAAAAAGGATCGTCTAAATGAAAATTGAATGTACAAATGTAGTCTTTAATCGGAAACTCGTTGTATTGTGATAACGACGAAGATTATTCATATACCCAAGTTCAGTGTGACAACATTATCATGTTCTTTTGCCCATCGAAGATGGCAATAACAGTATTGACGTCTATGGGCATGTCATAGTGGATATCTAACAGAGCCAAAACCCATTTTCGCAGGTTTTAAGGCGTTTCAGAACACTTAGCTTCTTTCTGCTGATGTCGTTGTTGATGGCATGGTTGCTAAAATCTGAAGCGTCTTGGGTAAATTAGGATATTCCTTGTAGTCGGTAGTCGAATCCATTGATGGACATTTTTCAGGTTATTTTTTAAGTTTACTACGTGCTTGAACGTTTAAGGGAATGCGCTGCGCAGCGGAAAATTTTCTAAAACAAAATGCGAAAGTGTGCGGGAGGACCCCTTTTTTCGAACATTTCACTCGCCAAATGGGAAGGGAGTGCAAACAGACATGTTTGCACCCCGTTCTGAGGAATGGGGGTGGATGGGCGGGCAGTTGCCTCCACCCTCAGTCCCATGAGCTTTTAATTTTACTTCAAGATAAAGTCGTCAAAAATAATATACTGTGTCCTGAAAAAAACACAACACTACATGTATGTCCTATATGGAATTAAGTACGCGCATGTACCAAAAACAAAATGAATTAATTTATTCACTCTATGTATACTATGTGTTCATAAGACACATCTACAATACACGATTAAACATAGGTTATTGATCAAATGATGGGTATTGTTTGTGCTCTATCGGCGGTGAAGCATCTTAAACCAAAGGGATTTGAAAACTAATTATATTTCACATTAATATAGACCCGCCTGACCACCAAACCATTTTAGACATTTTAGGGGTCAAGATAATAAAGAATCGGTAAAATAACGTTCTACAAATGTAAATATACGTACTATTGGTACTCCGGTAGGTCCATGTTGATATAAAATTAACTTATTTTCTGATCTTGTGATATGAAAAGATTAAGATACCAAATTTATAGTCGAATCTTACTATTACGCAATGAGAACATAGCGTATATTGTGCAATTCAAACACCGACCTGTAGGGAAGTCATTATAAGGAAGACTTTTTTTCCTTTTTAGTTAAAATGCAAATAATTATGAGATCGTGACTTTAATCAACTATTTGGAATGTATCGGTTATTTTTGTATTTGAAACGTTCATGTCGTGGAAGTTTCATCCTTTGTGATACAAAGATTGGCAAATGACATATAGTAACCTGTAAACCTGATACATATGTATATCGAAATCAATCAGGTGTCTTATAACCTTTTCTCTATCTACGTTGTAGAACACTTCCTTAAATAACCCTTGCTGTTAATAGACCAGATTTTAAAACGCAGTACTTCCTCTTATTGATCATTTCCGTTGATTTTATATCATTAATTACGTTCATCGAAAAGGACCACATACCATTATTAACAGAAAATAGCTTTGACTAGATATCGATTTGTTAGGTTTATTTCACAGGAAGGTATTCCGAATTTTGACCAGATATTGTCGTTTTGATTATATTCATAATGCAGTCAAAGTAGAACATATATCTTTTCTTTAAGGCTTAAATCGTACATCAACCTTCTGTGTCGCCAAAAAAGTCTAAAACTACCCATGAGTTTTTATTCTCCTTCGGTGATTTAATATATCCAGTTATATACAGTGGTGAATGCTATCACGACAGAAAAGTGCTAGTTTACCTTTACAGACTTACGCCTGTTATAATGACCGTCGTAACTGCTACATGTTTCAATTCAGTAAGCATTTAGTAGAAAATAATTTGATGAAAACTAAATTTAACAGATTTGTATGTCCTTTAGACATACAGTTATCTGTTTTAAGCATATCTGCCTGTGTTTCTGTGCGTAACAACTATGATCGTTTTAGTGTTTTAACAGCACGCACGTTCTCCACAAATGAACATTTTTAACACTGAAATCACTTCATCTTTGTTATATTACATCAACCCCAGAATAAATCGATTCTGTTACAGTACATCGACATTAGAAATGGAGATATTTAGGAAACCCAGCAATTTAGATCACTTAGCATGGTAATTAAGGGTTTGGGAAAATGCTCCCTAATGCGGCCATGGGTTACTTCATTACCAATGTCTTTCTTAAAAGTTGAATTTTGATTGTTCGAAAACTTCAAGCATGATGTTGATATAATTGTGTTAGGCTTTCTTCGCTGGGAAAACAATTTTATAGTCGGTTAGGAATCTTCTTCAATAAACAAAACGTGTTTTCAGTGAAACTTGAACCGAAGTTAAACTTACTTATCTAGTGTACATATAGTTCCACAATAAAAATGGTAATGGTATATGGATAGTGGAAAGATATTTCCTCAACGAAATAGGACTAATTAATGGAGCATATTCATTTTTTTCAATAATAGTCAATAATAGTAATAATGACACTGTTATTACTCTAGAAAATGCTAATTCACATGATGTAGCTTGTAATGAATGATAAGTTACATTCGTCGGCTATGTAGCACCTTAAACATAAATATTTGAAAGTAGACATAAATCCATGTCCTTAAAAAACTTGATCTATGATCCGTGTGTGATAGCGTTCCGTCTCCTTTATTAGATTATATAGAGGACAAAATGTCTAACCTCTACCATTTATACGCTTTAAGTAGACCAGTAGTCGGATTGATTTCACAATACCGATTAAAACATTATCTTGATCTAAGAATGTCGAGTCCATGATCCCTATGTTTATATCGATAAGTTGTATAAAGTACACCACAATGGGGTCTAAACATTGTCATCCGACTTATAATAGGGGAAAACGTAATTGTAAGGAATGTATAGATTAAATGTTATCTGTAATTTAATACCAAGCTGATCCAATATTCGTTTGATACTGTGAGATACATGGGGTAAATAGCAGGACACTTGTCGCCAAGCCTTGTAAATGGAACAAATCTAAAGCGATATACGCTGGAGCCTTAACTAAAATACTACTGAATATGAGTTCAGACGTTATTGTATTAATTCGTAAACGACTTACGCCGTGTAACACGGTTAACTAAATGACGCACACTGCACAGCAGTGTAAATAAGACCATCTCCGTTATTAACCAGTCACATTACCGAGCCTTTGTGACATCAAGCGACTGCACATGGTTTATATTGTTGGTATTTTAGCAATGCATACTCCAAACTTCAGATTATCCTTAATTGCCTTTGTACACAGCCCACGCTATAACTTAACACTGTATCAAATGATGTTATATCTTTTGTAACTAGGTCCTGGGTTCAGGAGAACCTTTACATTTCACCCATTCAGAATGTCATCTTTGTTCCCGCGCTGCATACTGTTCCGGGACTAAGTCTTCATACAGTTTTAGTGTTTGTAGCGTTTGCAGCAGGATTCATTTCCCACAATTACAATAGATTTGGAAGAAAATATCTGTCTGTAGATTTAATTACTAATGTAGCGGAGACGGTGCTCCGATATTTATGTAAATGGGAATCAATGCTAATTAGACTGTTAATTAGCTTGCCTACTAAAACATTTGTTTTCGTTAGTGTGGCCTTCAGATAGGGTAAACCCATTGCTCCAATATACATTTTATATCAATCAATCCAACTTATTGTTAACATTGAAAATGTCACTTTGGTATCGAACATTAAATTGTATTTCAAGGTTGATTGGATTGATTTCAGTAAGCAAGCTTTTTTACATGGGTAAGTAAAGATGTTTTTCTAAGGTAACTCAAATTACATTGAGTCGATCAAACACAAGGTTTATATAATTCGTACCTAAGCTATTTGTTGTAAATTCTTTTGCGGGTTGGATCGGGGCGAATGAAGGGCACTGCTGCTATGTTCCCATGCGATTCATACTATCAATGCTGCGTAATTAAGAATGCTCATCAGGCGGGTCAAATATAACGGTGACCATTAGATAAAAAGATGTTTCTTAATGGAAATTGTTTTTTGAGAAATTGACATTTATTTCATAATAAAACTCGTTTATTTAAAATGGATAAACATTCATATTGAATTGATAGAAAATGTTTTCCTAGTTTAAACCCAACAAAAACAAGCCTAGCGTTTTATATACAATCATTTCATGACGGTTGTAACACTGTCCTTTTAGTTTTACATCAAATAAATGTTAAACCATAAAAAATATGTAACGTCTAGAAATACAAAGAGAGAATACAAAGTTCAAAGTAGAAAAATGCAGTCAACGATCGATATCGGACGCCGGATTTCAAAGAAGGGATTATTTACCTTTTCCATAGGTGTATGATTTCTGACAAGAAAGTGTTTTTTTAGCCAATTGCCTTCACTCTTGCCAGCTACATGCATCGACGTCACGCAATCTCAGATATGGTCCACATGGACATATACATTGTAGCATAGTTTTAGACGAGAGATGATTGAAGGATGTACTACTGAAAAAATGCCATATGTCAGACAAAAGCTGCATAATATGGTGAACAATTTCCCCAATAAAATGATGCACTTAAATGAACCATATATTTTTTATTATACACCTGGGTAAAACATGTAATTTCAGGAAATTGCTGAAAAGAATGACAGTACTTTTGTAGGAGTTTAGCGTTATTTCTGTTATTGAATAGATACGTATGGCATAATGATATGCTATTTTAATAAGATACTGTGAACTAACTTTCATTTGCGTGCGAATTTCGCGATCCAAGTAAATTAGCGAAAGTTAATCTCCGCGATTTAATATCTATATCATATACTGATAGAAAATATCATTCAATTACTAATTCTGCGATTATTTATTTACGCGAACTTGCTTTTGAATGGAAATCGCGAAATTTAATAGCCACGAAAGAAAGTTGGAACACAGTATACGGTAAGGGCAGATACTTGTTTATCAACCATAACCAACAACATCCTATACAACACGTGCTACAGGCGTGCACGTGGCCGCGGCCATCACGTTTTGGACCGGTAAACGATTTAAGTGTGGCATATAGAAGATGTGACGAAAGTGTCCGAAGATCAAACACGATTACTCTAACAAAATGGGATATAGTAAGGTGTCTAGGCGTTGGTGTTCGGTCGGAGATTTAATTTAGGCATCACAGAATGAATTACGCTATTGCATCTACTCCAATGTCTATGGAGGTTGCAGACATCGTTGCGACGTCAATTGGAAAAGGTGCTAAAGTATATAGCAGTTTCAATAAAATCCTCCAAATCAAAGACATTCAGTGGCAACACCGTCCCTGGCAGCCGCCATCATCTGTCCGCGGCCAAAGCCATTTGAGACACAATACGATGGTAAAGCTTTGGCGTCTACTCATCCTAGCGATATGGTACGCTCAGATGTTAACCTCAAAGATATCTATTATCATATTTTTATCGTCCTGCTTTTATATTGGTAAGATATAACGCGCCTAGGGATATGTAATGTTGTGCATAGTGCAAAATAGATTTCTAAAGTAATTCAATGAATTCGATAGTTCTTGTTCATTCTTCATCTAAAGACATAAAGTGTACTTTGGCAGATGTTACCTGTTCGAGTTGTGTATATGTTGGAAATGAATGTCAGTGCTCATATTTTTAATTTATATAATGAAACTAGAAATGATGTATTAGTACATGTATTTACGGGAATGAGTGAAAGCAACACGCTCCTGTCGGCTCACTTTGCACATAATAAAGCGATACAGCATCTATGTTTAAGGAATACATTTTTATACATGTCATTGCTTATAACAACTTGGCCCGTGTAAGTGCTGAGATAATTTACACGTGCTCATTTACCACTCATAAGCTTGACAAAATCAAAATATATTCTTATTTTTACCATTTGCTGTGTAATGATTTCACAAATGTATTTATTTTCTTTTTTTACTGCTTAACGTCATTGTCAATTTCTGAAAATTTGATAGCTGGTTCCATCGGAATTCATCGTCTGTTATCGATGCTGAGATGTTCCGATGTAGTAGACCGGTTTTCAGAACCTTTATATTGCAGCTACGTCATTGCATCACTCACTCGTCAAAATCGACGTCACGTCATTGTTTCATACGTCAGAGTGATTAGCTTCATATAGGATTGGATTTCGTTTTTATGTAACCATGCTTGTATGGAGCAATTCCTCTAAGAATATATTCTATGGTGGCGCGTCGCCCCATATTGATATATTCTTAGAGGGAATTGCTCCATACAAGCATGGTTAAATAAAAACGAAAATCCAATCCCTATATTTACACTCGCATGAATTTTTTTTATTTATATTTTATACAATAAAATCGTCATTTGAAAAGTGATAATTATTCAATAAATGTCGGTCAAAAGTGGGAGGAGCTTACTCAATTGAACAGCGAATGACGCTTGTAAGGTAGAATTATTCATCCGCGACGACAAAAAAGTTCAATATTTTAGTGTAAAAAATAAACATGACAAACAAAGTAAATTTCAGAGATAATTTTATTTAATCAGACAGAACTTTAAATACATATTCAATTTTTGCTAAAAGTTAATATATTGCGTAATAACATAAAGAATTTGTACACGGCCACATGTGTGAACTCGGTGACCGTTATTGTGCAGCGAGGCGAAGCTGACGCACGCTTACACACTTGAGTTTGTTGAAGTTGTCAAAACACCGATTTTCAAGTAGCTCAATGTGTTTGAGATGTCGTCTGACTTGACGATATTACATCCTTGGGAGCCATGTGATTCGCCATCGATAGATGAAACAAATTCACTTGTGTTCGATGGATACAATGTATTTGTGGTGACGCGTAACTGTCAACACGTGGATTATTAGCGGTGCATGTTTTATAATACACATGATTAAATTCTCAAAGAACAAAGACAAGAGGATATGTTTATAACTGACCTCTATCAGAGGGTCTCACGCCCGTCCACCCCAAAGGCTCGATCGTGGGACGAACACAGACACAGAGGTAATGTTTACATTTGACACCCATCATTTTTAACAAAAATGAAAGCACGTCTCCCGGTCGGGATATTTTTCCGTTTCTTTATACAATTGTTAATTTAAAAATTGTTTGAATCATATATAAATATAAAACATGTATATATTGTTTACATTTTTCCAAAATTCTATGAAAAACAACAATATACACGTAATGTTGCGTCAAAATGTAAACAAAGCCATGTGTTTCTTTTAAAAAAAAGTAGTCCTTTTACGTTGCACAGAACATTTTCATACGCAAGTTCAAAGTTCAATGTTACCATGCAGTTATGGTAAACAAAATCGGCTAGTATTAGCGTATAGTGACCAAGCCTAGCAAGTGTAAATATAACAAGATAAATATGTAGTTATAACGCTAGTCACGGCATTGAGACAATGGCAGTACAAATATCAATGTTATTAATAGTACATCGACTTTAGTGCTTGGTTAGTGTTGTCAATTATGTCAATCATATCAAATTTACACCGATGTAAGCCTTAAGGCTTCTGTAGCCGTATCCTGGTACATGTAATGATCGGACAGTAATGATCGGATGTCCGATCAAGCAACACTAAAACACTTTTACGTAGTAAATGTTTGACTGGCTCATTTCTCCAAGGTTATATAAGGTGTGGCTTAAATGATTTTCAGGTATCCGCAGATATCAAATGCTCTGGTAAACTGTTCCATGTGTCAACTACTCTACTGTTGATTTTTGTGACGTTTAATCTGGACACTTGTTTTAGTATTTTTTGAGAGTGTTCTCTAGAAGTTGTCATAGGCGACATTGTAAATAACGTGTCCTTACCAACAATATCTATGTTGTTCATGATTTCATGATGTACGACGTCCGCACGTTTTCTTCGGCACTGAAGACTAGGTAGCCCAAAACTTCTCAATCGTTGTTCGTATGATAGATTGGATAGGCTATTAATTTTGGTTGCTCTCCTCTGTGCGTTTCCAATCATGACATGATCTTTTGTTAGTTGAGGGTTCCATATACACGAGGCGTATTCCAAATGTGGCCTTACAGTGTTTTGTAAGACTCCCAAACATATCCTGATTCATAAAGGTAAAGGTTTTAATTATTAACCCCGTTGTTATGTTTTTCTTAATTTATCTAGATTCGAAACACAGGTACTCGCGTTCTCATTGAATTTTAATTTATGATCAAATATCACATCAAGATCTTTCTCAGAGTTATATTTGATAATTGTTTCGTTGTGAACAGAAGTTCCAGTGTGGTAAGTGTGTTTTTTGCAAACGGTTGAGTTCCAATGGACATACATGTATCATTGCGTTTGTTGTATTCTCGACAGCTGCATGTTCCATGTCACTCATATCATTTCGCAGCTCTAGTCTGTCTCTATTGTTTCACATACCTTTAATTAATTTAGCGTCGTATGCAAACAGTTTTATTATTGTGTGAACTACTTCTGGCATATCGTTTATAAAGATCAAGAACAAAATCGGCCAACTGGGGGCCACCGTATGTGACGTCATGAGCCAGAAAGTTCTAATGTTTATGAATATTTGTTGTTTCATTCCAATTAGGAAGTGTTAGATCCAGTTTAGGACTTTCCCTTTTATACCGTATAGTTTTTTTTCCTTTCGTACCTACACGTGTAATACTAGTTGGTCTAGGGCAATACACCCATGTTGCCTGAAGCTATATTGCATTGCTACCTATGCAATAAAGCCTCGTGACGTCACACCGTCAACAGATTACCATTTTCTCGGCACAATTTTAACAATTAATTTTTGAAATTAAGCCGGATTTACTTTAAAATATATAAGCAACGGTATCTGCGTTGAAAATATCACGCAATTTTTTATATATGGAAATTTGACTTGCAGTCGGGTTTTTTTCGATTTTATTTCAAAATGGCGGTAATTGATAGAAAAAAAATGCAAGAAATCGTCGAGGTAGGAGAGGAAAATACTCTTTCATACGTGGATATGAAGGATAGGGATATTTTACCCTCGGGATCACAAAATGTTGTAAAACCCTCGGCAAGCTTCGGGTTTCACAACATTTTGTGACCGTCGGGTAGAATATAACCATCCTTCACGTATGAAGAAGTCTTATAATCTTCAGTAGTAGCCGATTATGCGAAACTCTGTCAAACGCTTCACTAAAGTCGAGGTATACAACGTTAACGTTGTTTCCCTTGTTCATTTTTTTGGTGATGTAATCAATAACTTCGATTAGCTGCGTCACACATGAATTTCCTTTTGGAAATTCGCTTTGACAGCTCGCAAAAAATAGTTTTCCATCGGCGTTGTTATTTCATCTTTTATAATTCGCTGAAGAGTTTTGCATGGGACGGAGGTTAAACTGATTTGCCGGTTGTTTTCTTTTTTTTTTTGAACTACTTTTAAATATTGGCGTTACTTTTGCCTCCTTCAAATCCATTGTCAAAACTATCTTCTTCCATGGATTTATTGAATATAATTTCCAATTGCTCTAGAATTCGTCAGAGGTTTCCAACATTAAGTTCGGATAGAATATGTCCGGACCAGGAGATTTATTGGGTTTGGGTTTTGAGATTACTGCTTGGATTTTTCTTTCGTTATACTGATGTTTTCCAGTATGGTGGTAACATGTTTGAAAGTAACCTGAGGAAAATCTCCATCAGATCAAACAGTAAAGACACTGGCAAAGTAATAATTGAATAGTTCAGCCTTTTCACTGTTTCCGTTAGAGATACCATTTGAGTCCTTCAAATCACCTATAGTTTGCTTTGTTTTGGTTTTAGACCTTACATATTTTAAGAACTCCTTTGGATGTTCCTCTTTTCGATTGGCGAGATTTGTTTTCTCTTTTTTTTCCAAAATGGTATGTTAAAGTGTAGATTACGTTGCCAGTGTATTGCCAGCATATGAAATAAAGGCGATAGGAAAATGGATATATATTTTACTCAAACAATGTGAAACGTAAACGTGATCCCTTTTAATTAACCATAATCCTTTTCTAGTCAGACCAATAAAGCAGTTAGATTTAAAATTGAAATTATAACTGATAAACCCAGAAGCAAAACAACTAAACACGTGTTCAATGAAGCTGAACTTAAGTAATTGAATTACACTAATATAGTTTGATAGGTGATGCCAGAATAGCTATGATTTCAAAAGCAGCAAAAGAATTTTTGGAAATCAAATTTGAAAATTCTCCTGGTAGAATGATTAATATTAAGCTTAGAGTGATGTATGCCGAAGAGATGCCAAATGAATTAAAACAATAACACGAGTTCATGGACGCCCCATTGGCCTCATTTTATTTAGTTGTTTACTAACGTTAGTTCTGCACAGAGGACAAATTTCAAACGGCATTTATATTTCGTTTATGATGATGCAATTGCTAATTACTCTCACAATCGATCCTCTGTGAAAGTTTATGGTTTCTTTAGCATAAACGTTTACCCCCAATTACAGATATAACATGTTCTAAATGAATACTAGTTTAGTGAAGACGTTAATGAAATAAGTAACTCTGATTATCACTTGTAGAGGTTATTTTTCACTAAACATGTTTGCAAACGAATACCGTAATGACAATGTTATGTGGAAGTTTGCACATTACTACAACTGGCAATTTTGTCAACTGGCAATCAAGTCGTCACATTTTAATTAGAACACATTACAAAAAGAACAATTTAAAGAGAACGTGTATTGTAATGCACATGGCCTTGTCCCACAAATAATTTTTGTTATTGACAAATTAACATATGAATCTCTTGTTTGTTAGAAAAGTAACTGCTAAACAATCGGGACAGTAAATAAGATGATGGCTGCAATTAGATACAACGAAATAATAGGTAAATTGTTTCTATAAATGCATTTGGTATTGAAGTGACGTTTCTTTCTGCTCCGTAACAAGAATGGTCTACTGTTTGAACAAGAGGAACTAGGTGCCGAAAATGTAGTACCTAGCATGGTATCCAGCATTTAAAATATATATTGCCCGTTTTATGGTAAAGCTGAAAGATTATTTATAATTCCTTATGTGCAGGACGAAAAAGCATGGTCCAGGCGGATGTACTATATAACTTATCATACCACACACGATACACAAGGTACTTTACCATAATTACACCGAACGTAAACAAGTGTGGCGGGATGAGAATGGGCTTGTCATTGGTGACCAGTTATCTCAGTAGATAAAGCAATCGGCTAGTGTTTGGAGGTCCTGGTTTCGAATCACGGTGTTGCTGCTACATTTTCGTCTCTCATGTTACAAAATTGGCGCCCAACTAAACTACGCTGGCGGTGGCTAATACTGTGCATAATGAGGGAGGAGTGCAGCGGGGTTGATCATTGGTTAAAATGTAGCGCTTTCGGTAGAGCATAGGCTAGTGTTCGGAGGTTCCAAGTTCGACTCCCGGTCTGGACGCCAAATTTAACATATTTTTCCCTGAAAAGAAAAAAAACCTGTTAATGAAAATTATCTTTTCTCGGTTTAGTCTTTAATGTAATCGAATACCAACTGGAAAAAGAAAGGAGCAGTCAGAAAACATTTTTGAAATAGATAGTTTAGTCAAATTATTTACATATGAACGAAAGGGTTATGGATCCAATCAAGTACATAACTTATATTGTTTCTAAGTTCATGTCAGTAGATATTGCATTTATTAGTACCTGATACATATCATTGAAAGAACAATACTATTCTTAATCTTTAATAATTTAATTCCTTCCGTCAGGATTGGAAGGATAAATTAAGATTAATTACGATTTCAATATACAGTGGCTTTGCATTAGAGTTACACCTGAGTATGAACAATTTTTTACCTTTATAGCACATGTAGTGCGGATATTGTTCTGGTACTCCGGAATCTGTACATACTTTGCAATCAAGCGTGCTATTCCTGGAGCTACATTGGTGGTTCCATTGGCGGGGTTGATGATTGAATGTTGGTCCTCAATATGTGCGTGTTACATTAGCGACTCTTTAAACGTTAAAATAGATGTATAATAAGTGAACCGAAAGAAGACAAAAATTCAGTGTTTTACCGTCTTTTTATTTGCTGCAGTTTTAAGTCTACCCGATGATGAAGGAGCTGTCAAATACATTTGCCAATATTTGTGAGGGTTTTATATTCATTAAAAGGTTGAAATGACAAAAAAGCCTGGCTGCTTGACGTAAATGCGATGTTTCAAGAGTTGCAGTCGTATAACTATAAGGTTGTGATGCCCAATGGAGTGTTCTGGCTATGATGTTGAAGTGTGACATATGGAGCGATAAAACGGTGGTGCCGGTTGTTTTACGTGTTGTTGTAAGGTTGTATACTGTGTCTACCTAGGTGACTTACACATATGGTGATACTAATGTAAATTCATGTAGTTTACATCAATGTTATTTTCAAACACAAATACATCAGAACATATGCCGCATATGGTACAGGAAATATTCAGATTCCACCAGTAAAAGGCGCAATAACAATAACATTTTGTTTGGGATGACGTCACCTCTTTTGATATGAAGCATTTCACTACAGTATATAGGTAACATCAAAAGGTTCTCTAAGCAAATATGTCTTTATTTCAGATGCTCTTATAGTTCAAGTTGGTCATATACTGATAAATCCACGTAAATACAATGCATGCTACTCTTCTTCATCGCTGTCCGTTATACATGTATGGTGTTCGGCTGGACTAGACGAAACGTATACCAATGTACAGCATATTAGGTGGCACTGGGCCTGTCCAGCGATAATGTCTGCGTTCGCTCAGAATCTGACCTCATCAATCTGTGATTTACATTCTGATATATCATCACGCTATCCGCATAAATGGAGAGACTTCCATCTCCAAAGCGAGCTAATGTTCTAGACAAGAGTATCCGTTACGAACAAGAAATAAGAATGCTAACCGTTGAAACCGAAAAGCAAAAATGACATTATTTGTGAAATGCACAGCGATATATGGCGATCGACTAGAGGTAAAAAAATACGTAGCTCGGAGGTCCTGGGTACGAATCCAGTCTCTTCTGTTTCAAACCAAATCAACTAACGTGTGATAATTAGAACTACGGCGGGAAACGTAAGACGACCCTGATTATGAACATTGATATTTAATTTGTTTTAATTGAATTGTTTCGAAGGCACTGTTAAGTGTAGTATTTTCGATAAGCTTATAAATTTTGCTATTCTAAAAAAAATTATCAGTCCCATTTTACATATAAAAGTGAATGGTCGTTTCGGAAAGGTAGTGAACATTTAATGTTCAGATGTCACTTGTCACCATATCTCTTTATTGATATCTTGTGTACAGTGTTGAAGCGATATTATCTCCATCACGCATATAACATCAGTTTCCTAACAGTTCCGTAAGTACACAGGTTAGAGGATGAAATCATATACATACCCGGACACCTGTTGTTACACAGGCATCGACACAAATAATGGCTTGTCTCCATGACTTTAACAGACATGCAGTCCATGGCTGTGATTGAATAAGCCTTCTATCGATTACCTAGTAAGACGAAAAAGTCCCAGACATTATTGATGAATAGTTCTACGACTTTTGATACACTTCGTGTCTACTTGTTTGGGCCACAGTTATCCGAGAATTAGTTACAGATTAAAACCAGAGTATCCTAAGACCATTTTAAGCGTTTAAGGGATCAAGATCAAAATTCGATAACAATCATATACTACATAGTACTATATACGTAAAGTGTGTACATCATGTGATCCTTTCGGGACACCTCTTCATTTACGTTTGGCGTAACCCAGACACCAGAGACACCCGAAGAGAAATCGTACTGTTCAAATGGGGCAATCGGAACACTTCGCAAACTTCTTTGAACATCAGAGAAAATGACAAGGAGTTCCGAGTGCAAATGGGACTGCAATCGGCTGTCTCTGGTGTGTGGGTTACGCCAAAGGTAAATGAAGATGAGTCCCGAAAGGAACAAAACAACTTTTCATTTCAGTCGTTAGCCAATGAGAAAATATGATTAAAGTGTAACTATGATTTTTAGCCGCTAAAGCTAGATGAGTTAGGAGTTTTGAGTCCGGGAGCTTTGCACTCTTTACATAGATACCACTATGTAGAGTATGATTTTTCCGATTTTTGATCTAGACTCCTAAAGCGCCTAAATATGGATGGTTTTAGGGCACCCTTTTGGGTCCATAATTATATAATCTGTTACTAATTCTCAGATCCCTGTAGTTTGGGTATCGGTATATATAGAAACTAAATAAGGCAAGACTCTCCATGATACCTTGCTCGGCTAAGATGTGGATACAAGCCAACTCGTGTAAAAAGTTGAATAGTTTTGCATGGCATGTTAGATTCTGCATGTGATGGAAAACAACATGCCGTTTGCTCGTCAATAAACATTGTTTGATATTTAACGAGGCTGTGTGGTCCCCGGTGGAGAGAATGTTGTTACGATACTCAACACCGGCCTGTGTCTAAACTTGGGTTTTTTGGAGCTTGTCACTTGACGGATTATCTTCATGTCAATGTGATCGTTCTGCTTCATCTTACTTTACAGGGATGTGTTGACTTATATTTGTCCTTAACAACGGCAGAACCAGATCCAGGTTGGCAGCAGTACAACAACTCCCGGGATAGTCTGAACTTTTATTTGATTAGTCTTACATTCGGTGTGGACGTCCAGTCACGTTGATGGTTCGATACATGACTTTCAGGATGTCCAATGTATACAGATGGCTTTTGAAATAAGAATAAACATTCGCCAATGTTCTCGCTGTTCCCATTACGTGACTCATATTTGAAAAAAGCCGACTTTGAATGTTGGCGTGTCATGTCCGAATACCTTGAATATAAACAAATATATACGATGGCAAAATATTGGCATAAATGCTATACGAACATGGCAAGAGGAAAATTGACTAAGATACTACTTATTTAACTTAAACCGGAAAAAAAGATATCGTAACGGAAGAATATTAATGATTTGCCGAAATGGAAACATGATGTTTAGGGCATTATCATAATGTTACTCATTAAAGCACACATGATATTTTTGTAAATATCACCAGTGAAATGTCATTGCGTTTGCGGCGTTGTTTCCAGTCCAATTGTTGATGGCAAATTGAATATCTACATTTTATCATTAATGTTTGGTTTGTGTCTGTCAAAACATTGATAGTAAATACAGTTTCAGTTATGCTGAACATATTCATCGTCCTTGCGGTTTCATGTTAGACTTAATAAAAGCCGGCCACTAAGGTTTGTATAAGTAAGTACTTAACTTCTGAAACTATTTTTTCAGATCCATCATGAATTCAACACCTTTTTGAATTATTTATTTATAATCATGTTGTTTAGCTTCCAACAACGATTCAGAATTCGAAGAGGAGGCAGTGCTTTCATAAACGTTGGCATTATCTAGAACAATTGAACAGATCCATGTAATGCTCACAATACATTAAGTATATATTTACATTTACACGTAACATTCAAGGGCCAATATTGTATTGTGTTGATTGAATTAAATAAGCGTCCATTTTAGACTTCATGAATTCAGTGTTTACGGAAACACATTTCCAGGAAAAAAAATAGCTTAACTGCTTTTTTGTTTCGTTCTATACATAGCCATGGCCATTACAGATGTATTTGATGGAGGAAAGTTGTTGTCCCAAACCGCAATTCACACTTATGTCTAAAGTCATCTTAGATGGCGAATCCGTGTTAAAATGTCCGAATAATTTCACAGCACGAATAATTCAAATAATATAAAATAAAGATTGAAAGAAATCAAATCAGCATTTTTCACAGAACCAATGCATGTATAGAGGTTTAAGGGATTTTTAGAGACAGCGCGTCCCATGATGTTTCATTACATGCTAACCGTCACTTGGTCCAGACCCAAATACGGTTTTTTTCAACACTCTTGTTTAAAAACAAGAATTAAGAAGATGTAAAAAAAATACAAAGTTAAACGGATTTCTTCACGGATGAAACATGCTGTCTAGATGCTGCATGGATCTGCAGTAAACACGTTTACAACGATGTCATGGCTATGGGTTAAAACGTAATAAGTTCGATTCCCTATTAATGCTCCTATGATATTCTATATTATTATACCTCAAGTGAGAATCCTGCATTCTGATTGGTCGAGAGATATTTGGTATTTTACACTATCACACGGTAGGTAACATTAGAACAATAGGAAACAATAGACACTTTCGTAGCAACTCTCTAGCAACGGGTGATAGTGTATTTTTGACAGTGCAAAATATTAACAGCCCGAAAAAGATGCGCACTCGTTTCTTTTTTCGACGCCATCTTTGTTTTTTGAAGCGACGCTTCAAAATTTATCTGGAGCTATTCAGTAATAGTTTAGCCAAATTAGTCTAGTCTGTTTATCAATAAAAAAAATCATATTAAGGACGGAACTTTCCATTCACGTCTTTTCGCTTACCGTCAAAGCGCTATGTGTTAAGAACCCGTCGGTGATTAGGTGAACGGAAGACATGCGATTTCAAGCGTCTTTGTGACGTTGCTAATGTTGTAAACAGACGACGGGACGAAACCAAAATTCATTGAGATTTACAAAAACGTAAAGATTTAAACAAACGCAGGAGACAAGACAACAAAAATTGTCACTAAATGCTTATTGTGAGTATTCTTTTTTTATAATTCAATGATAGTTAGCGCTATTGAGTAGAAGCTGATATGCTATTCTACTGCCAACGGTAACTGTTCGACCTTTGCTAAAATCAGTTAAAAGGTTTCAATAGATTGCAAATACTTGAAAACTATTTTTGTTTCTAGACTTTTGGAATAATAAAATAAATACTACCTGCATTAGAGGGTGACTGTGCCTAGTGTCACCCTTGAAGCTGATATGCTATTCTACTGCCGACGGTAACTGTTCGACCTTTGCTAAAATCAGTTAAAAGGTTTCAATAGATTGCAAATACTTGAAAACTATTTTTGTTTCTAGACTTTTGGAATAATAAAATAAATACTACCTGCATTAGAGGGTGACTGTGCCTAGTGTCACCCTTGAAGCTGATATGCTATTCTACTGCCGACGGTAACTGTTCGACCTTTGCTAAAATCAGTTAAAAGGTTTCAATAGATTGCAAATACTTGAAAACTATTTTTGTTTCTAGACTTTTGGAATAATAAAATAAATACTACCTGCATTAGAGGGTGACTGTGCCTAGTGTCACCCTTGAAGCTGATATGCTATTCTACTGCCGACGGTAACTGTTCGACCTTTGCTAAAATCAGTTAAAAGGTTTCAATAGATTGCAAATACTTGAAAACTATTTTTGTTTCTAGACTTTTGGAATAATAAAATAAATACTACCTGCATTAGAGAGTGACTGTGCCTAGTGTCACCATTCGGAATATCACTGTCACCCTCGGCTTCGTGACAGTGATATCCTCGGGGTGACAATAGGCACTGTATAAAAAACTACCTGTACTATGTTTATAATTAAGTATTATTCTATCTACATAAACAGTATTACGGTAAATATATGATATCTTGTTCAGCGCTATACAGTCGGGTATATTTAAAGGGCGGAGTACCGGGAGCCAAACGCTCTGCTTGAGATGCCATTTTTATGTGGATGCTCCATGCAAAGTTTGTATTGGTAAACAGCACGCCCCATCTTTGGTGATTCCAGGTAAGCATCAATGCTAGCATCCAAAATCGAAATACGGTATGTCGAAATATCGGGGTCCAGTTTTGTCTTGCTGACAGAAAACCCGTCCATCACTAGGAATAAATGTTTCACAACCATTCTGTAATCTTAACAATACTGTGCGAATAATATGAAGGTTGCAGGTTTAATGTATTACATACGGGGCCGCGGTGGCCGAGTGGTTAAGATGTCCCGACATATTACCACAAGCCCTCCACCTCCTGGACTCGAGTTCGAATCCCATGTGGGGCAGTTGCCAGGTACGGACTGCTGGTCGGTGGTTTTTCTCCGTGTACTCCGGCTTTCCTCCACCAACAAACCTGGTACGTCCTTAAATGACCCTGGCTGTTAATAGGACGTTAAACTAATAAAACCAAGTATTACATGAACGAACAAAATTCAAGTTACTAACTTCAGAATGTTTATCATTATAGCCGACACACGCATGAGTCTAATGTACAAGGCGGACGACCCGGCCCAGAACTGTCTCTTAAGTACCCTGTATATCATACCACTAATGCTAGACCCGTAATCCCTGTTATCATTATCGATCCGAGGTACTGCACTAATGGTAAAAATATACTTTATTGGCCGATATGATGGAAAGGAGTTCGACTTCTTCCTGATCCAAAATCCATTGTTTAATAGTTTCGATGTCTAGTCAACCATGTGGTTAATCTCTGATGTAGCTGTTTTAGAGAGCTAGTATTTATTATGTTTAAATTAGTGATTTAAAACCCCACCTATAGAATAGTATGCGCTACTTAAGTATCATGCAACACTAATTTACATGTATCTGTTATAAAATTCAATCTTAACAAAAACAATCGTTTCAATTGCTTTAATAATCATTTTATTATCACATTAAAATTACGTCGTGATTTATACAGTCGCTTCCTATTTGGTCATACAACATAAATATTATTTCACAGAGCAAGGGTCCATGGAAACATTAACAGAATTCTAAGGATGAACGTCAAGTAAATAGTTCTTTATGAAGTCATAATACACAAAAAATAATGTGACGTATTCTCATCAGGAACCATTTATCTGTTTATATTTCATATACATACTATTGATTTTTTATTTACATGTATATCATTATAAAACAAATGTTTATGTCAATCCACACATATGTACGATACAATTTAAATATAAGTTTGTGGATCAGGAAGACAACACCGCGACAATATCGTGATCATTTGTTACGGATCTAGCGATTGCCTCAGCGATAAACCTTTGTTAGAATGATAGAGGGAACGGAAAGTCGGCGTAGCTGATGTGGTTTTACGACAAAATTGATTATTTCACTGAAGCCAGACTCGTACACAAAATCAATAGTTGCAGGATTATGATTTAAACTTTAAATCTAATTAGTTTAACTAACTCTAAAACAGACAGGATTGAGGAGCGGATATATCATTATTTCAACAAGAATAATAAATTGTCTCTCCTATCTACAAACACTACAGTTTTCGTTATAACACGAACGCATCCATTCTACGCTCGTATTGAATAAAATAAAGTTTTATAATTCCTAGAAATATATCCAACTCAGTTCCCGTAATATACCTTTGGCATGTAGATGATGGGTTCAACATGTAAATACTGCCTCGTCACCACCAAGCCCAAGAAGTTGCGTCCACTGTTTATATTGAAATTCTCTTCAAGATAGAATCTGAAAATCATCAAGCTATGCCTGTCATATCATGAGCATTATTTATCAAATATATTATATGATGTAATAGGACACTGCATAGATCGAGTGTATCAATGTCATTTGCTTTAATTGTTCATTGTATTAAATACTTAAGTTGTTTAATTGCATCTCAATATAATGAAATATTGTAACAATACAGCAAATTGATTAAGCGAATAAAACAATGCATTCAACAGAACAATAAACCCAACTAACAGAAACTTGTCATTAATTCAGATCACTTGACTTTTATGCAATGTTTGATAAAGTAAGCCTTCGTGACTACGACGTTCTGAATCACTACGGCAATAGTAATCATTAGTGCTAGTTCATCAGCAAAACATATAAAATAAAATAAAAATTAGTCGTTCAGTGTATTTGCAGTGCGTTACAGTGAGGTAGCACTATGAATTAGATAGAAGTTCTTCGTTGCAAAAGAGTGCTACATCCTTTTTTTAAGTTTTATTATTCGCAAACATCTGATATATAAATAGCCGGCAGTCAATGAAAAAAATCAAGTATGATCAGGAAACCTTTTAAATTATGTTGATAAAACAGTATTATAAAGGTTAACCTAGTATATACATAGGGAACACGATCATGCAGTCAATGATCGATTCCGTAACGTCAGAATCACGGCTATGTGCTGTTATGTGAGGTAGTTATTATTCGCCTGTTACGTAGACGATTTGAGGAATGTTACAGATGATAAGATAGACGATTGCTACAATCCAGTCCCAGAGAGTACATGTATATTCCCTACAGTAACACGAACATTTATGATAGCTCTCCTCGATGCCACCTCGCGGTCCCGAGTGGGTTGTTAGGTCCTGGCACGAAGCGCAAAATATACAGCCAACGCAGGGAGGAGACACCGACAACGTTTACATGATTTGATAGTGGACTATAATTTGTTTACCCTCGCGCATGTATACGACATGCACTTTGTGGATAGGTTTGTGTTGCAGGTGGCAGTTGGCATCTATCTGAGTTGTATTGTAGCCGTCGTATCTTCAATCGCATGCCGGGTCCTGACAAGGTACATGTTCGCAGACTACTTTGGAAAATTTGGTATGCTGGCCAACTACTATCGTATTGTCAGATAGGTGTATGTACTTCAGTGGTTACTGCGATATTGTAACTATAGTATACATCACATACCTTTTAAATGTTCTATAGTGCTCTGTAAGTGAGATGTGACATACTAGCCAACAGCTGATTAGGCCGAAGTAACATACTGTACACGGGGCGCATTCGTCACGTTTATTTTCCCCTTGATATTCTGTGTATTCTTATCTTTATTTTTCTCTGAATTTACCTGAACTCATCTATTGATGGATTATAAACATTCTAAGAAAAAGACTAGAATCATGTCAGTATGACATGAAAAGCCGCTGCAACAATTAATTGTTACAGCTAATTCATCTTAAAATCAATCTATCCTAAAAATCCGATGCTATGATACACGTACACGTGTTGAATACCCCGCAACTGTTTGTGTTTATTATTTATGTCATTTAGTTAAAGTTAAATCACGAGTGATTTATTTTAATTACTAAAAATTAGGAATTGTGGACAGTGTTTATATTTAACTGAAGGTTATTTTCGACCTAATACGCCGATATATGTTTCCATGTACACTGTTTTCACTTCCAACGTCAGAGTTGAGTCACGTTTTAGTGTTCATACGGCTTGTCATTTTTGACATGAATCGTCAATGATGCACATCATTTCTGCAGCCGTGGATTATAATTCAATACAATCATTACCTTAAACATCTACTTTACTTTTCGGCCGCCATGTTTTGTTTTGTCAATATTATATGATTAGCTGCAAAGTTTCGTATTTTATTCTGGATACAAAAATACTAACTACGATGTGTTAATGCAGTTAATCTCTGAAATATTATCAAACTATCGTCGTATCAATAGCTACTCCGAACGAATTGCCAAACACTTGCTTGTTTGATTATTTTAACGTCCTTTTTACAGCCATGTCATGTAAGGACGATCTCCCATGTATGCAGTGTGTAGCGTGTGTTAAGTACGAGGTGCGTGCTTTGTGAGACTGCGATATGTTCTTGTTGTGTCTTCTTGTATAGTGAAACTGTTGCCCCTTTTTATAGTGCTATATCACTGAAGCATGCCGCCGAAGACACCAAGCAGCACACCCCACTCGGTCATATTATGCTGTCAACGGGTAAACCAGTCGTCCCACTCCATGTATGCTGAGCGATAAGCAGGAACATACACTTTATAGACTTTGGTTTGTCTCGACGAGCGAATATTGAACTCATGACCAAAAGTGAGGCAGTGCCAAGGGAGGCATTGGGAAAGATAAAGTCAGTTAGGAAGAAGAGAAAAGATAAGATTCTAAATTTAGTCGCCTTTTACGATCATGCAATAGGGGCAGCAGGCACAATGATATGTCCTACCTGCAAGGCCACGACCCGGTGTGAAATTGTAAAAGCATGGCTTCAACCCGACGCCATTTAACACGTTAATACCAGCGACCAAAACTAGGTCATTGTCTGAAACTACATACCGACCAGGGAACACGCTTATAATACAGAAAAATGCATTATGAAAATCCGATTTTGTGACCTGCAAAAAAACATCTCGTAATGATTATGTTTCAATAACCATTATTTATATAATGTTAAAAGTGCAATTTAAGGAAATAAAAGAGCCTAATGTTATGTTTATTTTTTAATCATATATTCACACTATATCCTTGTCCCAAAACCGGCATTTGAGAAAGAAAACCCCATTAGAGAATGAAGAATTTTATTTCCGTCACAGATATTCCTTTTTTGGTCAGCTGATTATATTGGAAGGTGGTTTAAATCATTTGAACGTTTGCAAATAAAGACCGATAGCACTGGCATGGATGAAGATTACGTTAGAGCGTTTGAACCGCTCGATTATATAATGAACTTACTTCAAAGCGTCATATCCATAGTGATTACCCATGATTCCCCTTCCTATATGTATGAAAAAATGGCGGCCGCAAACTAAAGCTGCCAGTGTATAGACTTTAATTTTGAAGATTGGGTTTTCCTTATATTTTCGAGTATGTGTTACCTTAGAAGTGATTCACACTTCGGGTACGGAGGGCTGTGCCCTTATAATATCAGCACTTGTAATATCAGCACAGATAAGATCAAAGTGAAACATTGCACCCGCATGTAAATAAAGGCCAATCTAGTGTCTCCTGTTGACAGGAGGCATGATGGCACCATCAAAACGACGTAATATGCCTAAAATCATACAGACCAAATTCGTATATAACCGCAGCCTCTAAAAACATTTTATACACCACAACACATTCCACACATAGGAGGTTGTCCGTTAATGGAATAGGCTATTAATAGGACGTTGATCCTAATACGCCAAACCAAAGGTATATACATTGTTGCAGGTCCCGAAGGATACATATGGCGTATTGTATATCACACGAAATGAGCATTGCTGATTTATCTAGCTTATAAAACAATTTTTAGAATTATGGTATTACTGTTTTATAGGATTACCACGAATATGACCAACTACGAAATAATTTGAAGTCTCAAACTGTCTCTAAAAACGTTCTATATAACCGATAAATATTCAGTTAATGTAGATAATACCTCCCAGGTACTGGAAGTGTTGCCGGCGAGGCAGCAATAAGTTAAAAAATGTGATCATTAAATACATCCAATTTGAAATGTTAGGATAACAAAAAGACGGATTGTTCGCTGTAAAGCCATATTACGAATAAAACAAAGTTGTAAAAGATAACGGAACAGCCTTATATCAGAGTATAATTGTTTCGTCGACTGTCTTTCCGAGTGGTTTTAAACAGATCATATATCTGGTAGAGGGACACATTTTCTTGTCGCCGGTTTTGATTTCGAAAACAATACATTAGATAATCTCAGGGGGTTATCGTTTCCGTGGAAATTGATTTTACATGCAAGTAAACAGTACAATCCGTAGGAAAAACTTCTGATCACACGTTCCTGGCCTTTCATTCCAGCAAGGCAGCATATGTCAAAAATGAAAATCTTTTATAGATGCTATCGCTAGGTATTGTTACAGAGAAATGTCACTCTGTTCTGAGATAGTTCATAAGAGAATATTGAGTATTGTAAAAACAAATAAAAAGTGCAATTAACAGCTTGCTACCATTAACTGTCTTAGACTAATGTACACAGGGAGACGTTAGACTGACGCCATTGTCGTGCAAATCTATCATATAATAATGCAGTGTAGTTAATGTATACTTCATATAGCACTAATTCAGACGTACATTGATTCATTGAGTCGCATATTTAAATTGTATTTGGTTTGTGTGGTTCCTACAAAGAGTCGGAAAACGCATCTATGAAATAGACCAAACAATTATCGCAATACAAAATAATTCCCAATAATGTGCAGGCCAGCTTAACTTATTTGTTCTCGCAAATCCACCTTTGGAAGTAAATGATGTTTCCCATGAAGACATACGCACGTGTAGGAAATTATCTTCGTCTACCTTCGAAATATGCATCCTGATCAACCAGTTCTCTTCATCCGTCAGACCAAAGTTACTTCCCTTTCTATCACACCGTCAGACCAGAGTTCCTTCCCTTTGTGTCATTCCGTCAGTAAGGATGGACTTATATAAAGGGACGTAACTTGGGTACACCAGACTGTAGAATGTTATGCGGTTAGTACCAGTAAGTGTCAAGTATATCTCACACTGCAGTCACAAGATCTTATGTAATGTATATGTGAAAGGATTTCCAAAGTTTGAAAATTACTCATTTTTTTTGTTTAAATGTCTACAACTTTATATGTTTTGCCATTCGGGTTACTAACGAATGTGTTTAGAAGGTTGGAGACGATTGGTAATTCAGTGACAATACCAAAGACATTGAAAAACCATGTGTGTCTTCGTTGCAAACATTTGATAGATCTACATGCCTGCTATTTACGCCATATACTAACTTTGTAAAATTTTACAAAAAAAAAAAAAAAATGGAACATAAAAAGGAAATGGAACACATCCCTTTTCTTCAGAGAGTCCTTTATAGCCATATTTCGTCATTTATGTGTTATATTACTGCTGCTTTGCAATGCTCTTAAAACATGTGGCAGTAAACTATTACTTTCTCTATTTTTGAATCTAGCACACACCTTCCGTATATGTTTTCAATATAATGGAATCAATTTTATGATGGATGCATTCCGTGCATGTAGATTAGACTTATTCACACAACACTTTATAACGACTCCTCCATTCTAAAATAAACCTATCATCACTTTCACTTCCTTCTTTATAAAAGGAGAATTAAAGGGTATCTTAGATAATGTTAGCATCACTGTAACGTGTTCGATTTTCCATACCAGTATTCAATATGAATTATTGGCAATATGATGTACAAATGGTACCACATTACAGTAATATGATGTATATGTAAAAGGATGCTTATTACTTCTTAATATAGGCAAAACAATCTCTTAGAATTTACCTTTAATATTGAAGTGCAACATTTAAATAAATGAAAAGGGTTTTCTTGCGTAACACTTCCATATATCTCTTTGTATAGACCGTCATGTCTGCATATGTCTTCTCAACGCCATTTTGTACATTATAGTTTTACCTTTGAATGGAAGTTATATGGTTTATAATAAACCTAGTTTCATGGTTCCTTGACGAATTGGCATTTAGGAAAGTCAATGAATTGTTAATAGTGAAATGCGATCAAAGACATCGTTTGTCTGTTCAGGGAATTGACGTAAACTTAAAGGAATTTAGCGACACATGACTTATAGACAAATTAACAACCATAGTCATTTCTATATCGCATCATCGGTAGAATTAACAGCCTGCCGTGTGGCACTTTCATCAGAAGGCCTATGAAATACAACGAAGGTCTTGGAAGTAAGACGGAAATTATCCCTCGACGCTGAATGGCAAAAAGTAGAGAAATTATCCTATATGATTTCAGTAGAAGCATTCTGTATCCAAGTCCCCTTCAGGATCTCAGTCCGCGATTATTTTATAACAAACATGTGAACCTCAAAAAGAGGTGCGTTGGATGCAAGCAATATTTACAGTGAAATATTTTGCGATGAACAATATCGTCTTATATTAGAGATGATCTGGGTTTTTTTGTACTATTTTCATTTGCTAATACTTGGCCACGTGACGTTCAATTTATAGCATTGACTCCATGTTTCCTTTTTAGAACTACATTGTCCAAATCCTGCATTCTTCAGGGTGGCTTTATTTGTCCAACGCTTTTCTAGTAATTAATATGCACATTTCATATTGTTTTTTACAACTGTTGAAGAAGCCACATATCTTATATAGAAATTCAAGACCTTTATTTCAGTCCATATGGTATTACATAACCCATGTAGATTAAAAATAATGACCTCGGACTACGGTCTTGGTGGTTATTTATTTTACTCGAGCGTGAAACACCATATGAACCTCAACAAAGGTCCACAAGTTATATATATGACACTTGTAATTTAGGGCACTTATGTCCAAAGTATATGTCATCCCGATGCCATCTTCTTTATATACTGAGTATATGTTAAGTTCGATATAGAGTTGTGACGTTTACACGATAAACTTTCAGTATTGTAATTATATTTAATATTTCATTGTTTTGTTTTTTGTTGTTTGTTTGTTTGTTTGTTTTTGTTTTTTTCTTGTAAAAAAATTCTCGAAAAAAAAAACATTTTCACTTGCCCATTTAATAACATAATAACCTATAGAAACTCTGCTTCATATATATGAAAAGTGTACCAATTTGGGTAGCGTACCAATTTGGGTAGCGTCACATTATATGTGATACGAAACTTCAGTAAAAACAATGCTGTTATGATTTTCAATAGATGCATGCACTTTTTTCTTTGCGTTTGTGAAATTTAAATCCACATTTTTAGAAACAAAAACCGTCGGTATAAATTCTTGTCTCTTGAGTCTTACAATTAATTGCAGTCTTGCATGCTTAGCGCTCACAAAAAGGGAGTGGGCGATGGTTTGCCGTGTCTTGCTTGGTTCTTCGCGCATGCTCAGTGATATAGCACTATAAAAGGGCAAAAGTTCACTATACAAGAAGACACAACATGATGACTATACGCTTGTTTTATACATAAAAAGTGTTACATGTACACATCCACATTTTCCGCAATAAATGTTTTTGGTTTACTTCATTTCATTATCCATAATTCGCAAAAAACTATTTTCAAAATCAAGCAAATTGATCAAGAGATTCGGAAACTTTCTACTGATCACTTTGAGTTTCATTGTTGTTTCCTTCAGGATATACCAAACCTTGATATTATGGTTTGGAAAAAAACCATAATGTTTTAATGTTACTATGGCCTCTAAAGCCTAGTGCACTATATATATAGCTATTTATTCAAAATGTATTAAAACAATATGTTTCCACTGTAATCCTCAATATCTCGTGTATATAACTCTGTTAGACTGTTTCCGCCATAAATGTAACATAAGAATTTATTTAAAACCTAACCTCCTTAATGAAGAAAGATAACCTATTTGTATTGTTTGATAAAGATCTGAGCCCATGAGGCCAGTTGTTTAAAGGTTCAAAGGATGTTTAGCCTAGCATAGTTTAACAGCAATTTTCAAATCAAGATAAAATAATTTCATAGAAATTGTACAAATTTTATAAGATTCTTAAGATCTCATTTTGTTACATATTTTCTGATTTTAGTGAAGATATGATGGACAAATTTTGAAGTAGTTTAGAAATCAAAATTTCATCCTTTGAACAACCGGCCCCTGATTTCCACTGACTTCCATGTTGCCTCTTGTACTACTCTACATAGAATGTGGTGTATGAAAACTCACACATAGTGATTAGGTCAGCAGATTGCTATGAAATTTCATACGATGTATTTCAAGGGAGACCAATTACATTTGTACTGTTCATGTTTTATTTATCAAGTACCAAAGGAGATTGAAGCTGCAGGTTAATGAAGTAATTAGACTAGCATTTCCAGGAGATTCTGACAACAGAAGGTTTACCAGGATTCATCAAAAGCGCAAAGTTAAAGTTGAGTAAAGTTAGAGTTCCCTGACTTATATAGTTGACATCCCTACCTGTCCTGAAATTCCTTTTTATATAATCACGTAATGTACGTCAGTGGTATATCTCATTTGCATAAATTGTATGTATCATCAAACGTTTACTCACGTTTTCGGAAAGGAGGTTACTCGTACAGAAAGTATCACACTTCATATTATATTTCCTAAGTTCTGTATGTAATGTAAAGATGTCATTTTTTACAGTATATTGCTATGAATATATTCAACGCAGCATAAGATCCGGCACAAATCGAAGCACGTTAATAATTAATTGTATATGTATGTCTGAATTATTTTTATTGTTGCTTTGTTTTGGTTGCATTTGTTTTTTTCTTCTTATGTCCATAGATATTTTCAATTTCTTTCATGTTTGATGTGTCGGCAGATTTCATTTTTAAGCAATTCCATATCATATATACATGATGATAATATGTACAATATTTTAATCAAAGAATATTAGTGCGCTGGTGCACACCTTGGTGATTGTAAACTACAACTCCTCAGTTTAGACAGAGCAAGAAGTGTTCGGATTAGCACGACTACCCGGCTAAGCAGCTGAACAATAATAACAATTTGAACAATAGGGTACTATGTACTGTGGAGGTGTGCTCGATATCGAATCAGTGCCGGTTAATCCTGATTCCGCAACTACTTCAGTCAGTGAAATGTACTCATCCTAGCACCTTTAGGTCCTGTTAATAGAGTGTTCGCATTAAGCATGAATCCGAAACTGTATCCGTATCGGGTTTGGAGAAACGATTAACTTCTTTGTTTAAAAGAATCTGTTTCCATTCCCTCTTGGTTTTACAAGATTTCAATACTAATTTACAGTTAATATGTTACAAAAACAAACATTTCTTTCCTGCCAAAAACCTCGATATCGTACATCTACATTATAAGATATATTACATTTAGCAGCTCATATATCCGTTCACGTTAGTTCACGAATCGGTGAACACTTGCACCCACCCGATGGTTGATTAAGGTCAAAGTATGAGAGACAAAAGCTGACAAACGCTGTCCACTAGCTACATGTTTTTTTAAAACTGTTTTGATTGTCTCCGTGTGCGCGATAAAAAGAGTTAGATAGAGAAGGAAGGTTTATTTTGTTTTTGGTTGATTTCTTTTTCTGGTGACTGTACAAATACACAAACTATACTTATGAAAAATTTACAATGTATACACTTTACTGGAAAAAAACAGACGCCAAACGTCGGGCCAACTTCCTCCAACACCTTGAGCGAGTAGGCCGAGGCCTTCCTCTCGTCCAGGATCGCCTCCGTCGGGCCAACATCCCATAAAGCAAGGTCTAGTTTCACTAATTCCGTGTGGATCAGGAAGAAGCTTTAAACTCACCGTCCTCATCATCGTCCGATTTTAACAAGCAAGATGTGAAATAAATATTAACTTTGGAGACTGCATTAAAACATATTGCCATACCGAGTCAGCGTCCCGTTTTGGTCTTTGCGTTAACACGTACATCGGAGTAAACAATGGGCGCCATGTCATGTATAAAGTAAGTAAGAGAAACACTGATCAAGATAATGTACAATTATAGGCCTTCGAACCTAACATTGCTCATAATCTTAACTATTGTAAAGTTTTCGGTGTTTCTTCTACACGGAAGGTTATCACAGTGCTTAATGAATACATACTTATAAACAGTAATCGACCATTATATTGTCTAAAAATATAGTAATCGATAAATATACATGTAATGTTTAATAAACCCATATTATGCATGAATTCCATGTAACAGCTGACAATGTTTTCCACAGCTCTATTATACAAATATACCTAATCAGTAATGTGTTTCCTGTGATATACGTGTAGTTCGTCACCTTCCGTTTCCATAAAAACCCTCATGTTTCTATGACCACTCATATTTACTAAAAGTGGAATTGTTATTTGGTACAGTATATCTTTATTCGTATAGTATGTGGAGGTATTTCGTCTTTTATTTTGGTTTGGTGTTAAATACACCGTGAAGGACATTGAATGATGCGGTGTCCTCTGTATGTAACGTTTTGTGTAAGCTCCTAGAAACAGATAATTTTTCGTGATTAACCACTTTTTAACCTCATTTGTTCTGGTAGCAGTAATTGCATATTAAGGTCACAGTTAAAATCTAAAACGTATTGTCATAAAAACTAGGATATCTTTTACATAATGATTTAGTGTACATGTATGTGTGACGTTTCGATGACTAGTACGATATGTACACTATCACATTTATCATATGTGTGACGTTACGATGACTAGTATGATATGTACACTATCACATTTATCATATGTGTGACGTTACGATGACTAGTATGATATGTACACTATCACATTTATCATATGTGTGACGTTTCGATGACTAGTACGATATGTACACTATCACATTTATCATATGTGTGACGTTTCGATGACTAGTACGATATGTACACTATCACATTTATCATATGTGTGACGTTTCGATGACTAGTACGATATGTATACTATCATCTTTATCATACCAAAGTGATCTTTGATTGAAGGTGATAATGTACGCATCGTAATAACCATCGAAATGTCACATTCGACAAAAACATAGATTATGTTACAATACTGTTACATACACAACGGTTTGCAACACGGAGACAATATTTAGAGATCTATGCCAGTTTTGCTTACCAGTAGATAATGCTGCATAGTAACAATCTTAGCATTTCTACAGAGGGACAAAATAAGACAATATAATATTTTTACAATACCTCCTCTCGCGAAATAATACTAACCCTAGAATATTTTTTTTAACTTGAGAAACTTCGACTGATCAACTCAAAGAATATTAAGTCGAAATTTCGATTTAAAACAATTTGTCTTATCAAGACGTGATGAATGGCGTTTGTATTGGTCGCAATGATCATCGTGTAATCTGAAAATAATTTATCTTTTGGCTAATTCAACAGCATAGCCATTTCATTATTGTTTATACATATCCTATCAAGAGTTATCAGACTATTTCAGCCAAAAGATAAAAATGAATTAAGTCTGTGACAATAATGCAATTAATACGTCTTTGTCAAAATGAAAAGGTATATTGCCCCTATTACGATTTTTTTCTTTAATCTAAAAGAATCATAGTGTTCTGTAATTTACCACAAAATGGCTTGAAACATACCTTTTGCAAATACTTCATGAAATATTGAACAAGCATAAGTAAAAAGAAAGAAGGAAAACCCAGCACAATTACTGTTCATATACATTGTACCCTTGGCGAAAAGCAAAATGAAGACAGCATAATATTTTATTGATCGTGGCTATGAAACAAAGGATATAATATGTCGATACCACATTCAGTATATTTTATTTATATTAATAAAAAAATGTGAAGGTGATATGATTTAGTTCTTAAAAGGTAGCTTGTAATTGTCAGCATAATTTATTAATTGTAAAATGCATGTTCACCTTCGATTCTAAATTGAAGGATTAGTGTGTTGTTTAAGGCTGATATAATATCGATATCCTTAATGTAAAGTTACTATCTGATGTCCTACGAGCAGCTGAAAAATACACTTGTACCGCCTGTGTACTTCTAAAATCACTAAAATATTTTTATTCAGTTAGGTAAAGATAGCTTTCATCAACCAGTGTGGTATTCGTAATAAATAACAAAGCTAAAATGGCGTGTGTTGTTGAAACGTTAAACGGTTCAAATTAAATTCCCGCTGCTATTCCCAGTAACAAAACAAGCAGTAAGCAATAATAGCTTTTACAGATTGTTGGTCGTAAATATATTGATTCAGGATTTTAAAGATTGAAATGGATGAATTACATTATTACCTAACGTAGTTGAACTACAATTCACCAGTGCGTCTGAAATATAGATGTAATGTCAGCATTCGTAAAGATTTGCAATGATTTACTGATGTGCAAATTTAAGACACGGAAAATATCATAATTTACAGTTGGGGACAAGGATATTTGGTTCAGGCTAGAAAAATCATTTATTATTTGCATGTTTACCTATGAACAGGAGGGAATAGTCTTCTGATCTATATAACGTAAAACAAACCACTACGTCAGTTGTGATAGGACAAGGAAACAAATTGCCTCGCTTTATTATCCTGAACTGAACTTTGTATATTCAAATATCTTCTGTCCTTATGAGAGTATATATTGCTGAAGACGTCACTTTTTGCGAATGTTACGTCGTATTTTGTCAAAGAACGCGATTTTGCGAATGTAACGTCGCATTTTGTCAAAAAAAGCCGATGTGTCGCTTGCTCACAAAACAATGACGTCCCAAGAAATACCTTTCCGCAATGGAAAAAACTCTGTAACATGCAAAGACCGAATAATGATCTAGGGTATCTAATGGGAGGTATTGTTACTTCAACGTATTTTGTGCTTAGCGGGAAACATTACAGTTACTGATAGCACTAATATGATTGTAGACCACCGCTTGGGTTCTTGGTTTGACAGAGTATAACCATATTGTACTGTCAAAGAGCATATATATGTTTTTGTCTGTAATGCTAAAATGTAAAAAATATTTTCGGGTTTAATTTGTCTTTGTAAAATAAAAACCTGTGTATTGTAAGCATTATAAAACGTAGATATTTCTGGTATATGACAACATATTAAAATTAAGGCATATATAACTTTGATAGTTCTGTATACTGGCATTAGTCCATACTGTATGTAATTATGTAATACACGGTATCAGGGTTCGGATGGAATGTTGATCGAACAAAACAACAACATATGCATTCCAACACGTCATAAAACTCAGCATCTTTCGTTACTGATTTAAACCCATGTAGATAAGAGCAAAGCGTCAAATATCTATGTTGTTTTTTCCTTGCATAATCACTGCAAATGGACAAGACTTGAAAAGCCTTTTATTGACACACTCGCATAACGCGGGCCCAGTGAAAGAAATGGTGATATAAACATTGTCATTACCCGCGGAATAAATGTTAGTGTGGAGGAGTTATATGACACTTAGTAATATTGGTCTCGTCGCTGTCCCCTAGGTCTGCATCATGAATCAAACAGTCCCGAGAGGTTGTCTGTCGGTAATTCTATGTATGTATGCATCCAATAAAGGTTGTCCTGCACAATGCTTTCTGATCATTAATCCAGTGCCGTGAAAACATCCCGCGTCGCCTGTTAATGGAAAAGCCTCTCACCCATGTCCGGAGGTCTGCACTAAAGCATAATTCTGGTAGCGACGTTTGGAAGGAAGAATTGGTCTGTCTGTTCGTCTGATCTATCTAAATCCTGACAAAGTAATGACAAACTATCGAAAAGGGAAGAAGAAGTCTGCGTCCGAAGTCGTTCATTGTTGTGACATCAGAGGCAAAAGTGGCGGACAAGTGGGACTGAAGATCGACTGTCTGTCTGGTGATCACAATTGACCAGAGGTACCTGCGGTTGAATGGCTCTATGGTGTTGGCCAATACACCTGCTGCCTAGGGTAAAGTGGACCAGAATTGATGCAATGATCATTAGTCTTTGACTACAGTGATCTTGTTAGGCCACGGAAAATCGCTTCCCAAAGACATTTCATATTGTCTGGGTAGTCCTAATGACACGCAGATTATATCGCCGAGCATCGAACCAGATCTGTGAAGACATATGCTGCTAGTTAATTCAATAATGCTAATGATTACTGGTAATACTTACTGGTTTATGTCATGGCGCTCTCAAACCCAGTCAGTATCATTACTCATTATCCAGTACTCTTTACTAATTGATTTTGATGACTAAGAAATTCCAATACTATGATCGATATATTCAATGTAGCATATCCATTTGTATGACATAATCCTCCTGATATCCAGTGACTTCGGCAATTCGATTTTTTTCTGCATGTCACTAGTGGAATATGACAAGGAACACTTTTAATTGGTCTACTCGTTTCATAAAAATCACATGAAATGGACACCTTTTTAAGATCCTGCTTTTGTTTGGTACGCATACCGATCAAAATAGCATTCAATCACAATTAATAATAGCAATATATAGCTTTTAGGTGTCACACAATTTAATATAAATTTTTATTTGTTTTCATGCAAAATCCGACTTTCTGATTGGCAGATTTATTTTCTTTATACTGCTATGAAGGAAAAGTCCGAGAATGGCACGAAAACACGTTATCATGACATCGCAATAGAGACGTCGACATTGCGTATTGATTTTAAATCTAGTTTGGGTAAATAACGTATTAGTAAAATACAAATGTCGTTGAATCCGATCAAAATATCATGTCTGTCTTGGAATTAAAATTTGATGCACACACTCACGATAATAAAATAAATGCGAGCTTTCGATAATTAATTAAAATATATGCTTAAGAGCGGTTTCGATGTTTACTATAACGTTTGTATGTGATTTCATGACAGTAGAAAGGCAGGATAGAATGGTAACAAAATTGGAAGTGTCGAATATACATAATGTAAAATCATTAGCTCACTCGAGATTGAAACAAATTGCCAAAATAGTCACAGAGTAATACACACATTACAGATGTGTACAATGTTCAAGTATCCCCGATTACAATCTCACCATTGTGTCCTTGGAAAGACTCTGCATACTGCTATATAACACCAGTTTATTGTAGTTTAAGTGGCGCTGAATCGTCCACTAATTGGCAAACCGGACTGTAACCGTTTTCTTAACTGTTACCACATTATTTGATAAATCTGATCGATGCACGGCACCGCACGGACAGGTCCAGACAGTGGATGTTTCGGAGATGTCCTTGAGGAAACGATGCCTATATACGTATGCAACCAACTGGACAACCTTGTGATGTGATCCAGATACACAGCCTAATTATAATCGATTCCTGTCGGGATTGCTACATTCCTCCTTTATAACACCAGACTTTCACGCTTTCCTAAATACACAGAGGACGTCACGTCAGATTCCGCAAGTTCCCCGCCCTGTCCTTGGACGTAGATCACATAATTGATAGATACAGGAGTTGATAACCAAATAAGGAAATAATAGATGTCAAAAAGATTATGGTACTAATGAGGACTACCTTGTTTTTGGTTGGTTTGGCATGTCATCTATTATGTATGTGGACGTCGTGATGCCAATATCAAGTTAATTCCTGTAATAGCAGCGTGTTGATAATAATCTTAAATCATATACAAATGTGCACGTTTGACCACAGCTACGTCCCCTTCTTAGTTAAATAACATTGACATCCGAACAAATATCCATCACTGGTGAAATCAATCCAGTAAATTAAATATAAAATAATGTACCTCGAATGCCCATGGCATGCTTTATTGCATTCCAATTGTTGACGCTTTAACGAATAGTAGCTTGATATTTTGTAATAGACCTTTCATCAATTGTATTCAACTTCCATCTTGAAATCAAAATGGTGTACCAAGTGCAGTATTTAACATTGTCTCACAAACACTAATTGTTAAGATGCACGGAGTAAAATCTAGCGCTAGCTTTGTTTCAGCGTGTTTTCTTTCGAAAACCTGTCATTACTAATTGTGACTCCCAAACAAATCGATTTTCCACGGCCTTGCTAATAACAAGAGGTATATCTTACATGACGGAAAACGGTGTTGATATTAGCGCTCCTCCAAGCCCACCAAGAGTGTGAAGTGTTGTACAATATACAACACTGTCAACAGAAACACTAATTAATGCATTGGTGATGTTACCTGACCTTTTAGAGATAATGCGTGGTACCTTAAAAATTTTAACCAATTTGGAAAACTTTCATGCCTTGAAACTCAATTCGTAGCTTTTTTTCCTCATCGTGAAATTTTCTAAGTATCAAATAAACATTTCGAGTTTATATTTTATGTATAGAATTGATTAATCAATCATTTTCTCAATTCAAAATTTTCGATGACAATAATTCCTACAAAAATGTATATCACAAACGGTCTGCTGGTGAACTACAGTGTTATATTAAATGGAGTATTAATGATTATCTATCATTAAACAATGTCGGTCTAGAACGCGAGATATCATTCATTTACAATCTACACAAAACGTTCGTGGTGCATTGAAGAAAATGTCATTTATTCAGACAGTTGCTGCATAAAGAGTTTAGCGCTAGGCTATTGATTTAGATTCATTATCTAATATATGAAACTATTAATCCTGTTATGGAACTACACTCCTCCGTAAATGAGTTTCCTTCGACTGCTCAAAGTTAATTCGTATAGCTGTCACATTCCCAATGCAGATTTATAGTTTGTAAGTTTGTTAGCCTTATCAAATTGATGTTAACTTACAAATTCTCTTTTATCTATATTTTGGAATTCTCAGAACATCAGAAGAGTTCTTCCAGATGATTGCTTCGACACACTAGATCGTTTAAAGCCAAGATAATATTCTAACACCATGCGCTGTCCACATGCTTCGTCTTCTAAGGTGCATCAAATAGTATTAATTTTGATGCGACGAAAACAAAATAATTAATTTGTAAAAAGAATCAACATTTCAAAGTTTGGACATTTGCTTTATGATATAAAGGTGTGGTTTTTTTTTTCTTTCATACATACAGGTGTAATACTGGCCGGTCTTGGGTTCTACACTCATGACGCCTGAGGCTGTATTGCATGCCTACCCATGCAATACAGCCTCGTGACGTCGCGACATCAACAAAATTTCTATTTCCTCGGTAAAATTCAAACATTTTTTCACAAACTTTACTGGTTTTACTATAAAAGATTCAAACAATGGAATTTGTGTTGAAAATATCACGTTATTTTACATTTATGGAAAATTGACTTGCAGTCGTGGTTTTATTAGAATTTATTTCAAAATGGCGGGAAATTTTAGTTGTACAATTGCAATAAAACGTCGAGGTATGAAATAAAAATACCCTTTTATAAGTGGATATGCTACCCTCGGGTTGTAATGCATTTTTGACCCTTGTATAGAATATCCCCATTCTTCACATCCACATATGAAAGAGTCTTATAATCTAACTATTTAATTCATCCCCTTGACCATTCGAATGCTAGTAATTAGCAACAACAATGGGAATTTACAGCATTGTGAACATAGAGCTCAATTTGTTTGCTATAATTCCCACAATATAATTCCAAAACAGATACAAAACATGCTAACATCGTCGGGTGATATATTATCTGATCATAAGGCAAGGTTTGTTTGTGATGTTTACGAGAATTGAATTCTGTCATGACTGAAATAAGTGCTAGTGAAATCCCACATCTGAAAATCATCTTGATGGCTACATGTATGTTTTCTTTCTTCTGCGAAAAAAGATAATGGAAAACCAACCAAAAAAATTAAAACGGCATTCTAGATATTGAAATCAGGAATGATCTGTTTTAGATTTACTCTTTTGATAATGTTTTAAGCATAAAATCAAAATAAATCCAAAATATATCTGCAATCTGCAATGACAAAATGAAGGAAAGGAAAACCAGACACCACGGATAATAGTCATTTATAACTTGGGTATGGCTATTTGTATGCAGCCTCGTAGTGCCCCAGTGGACTTCAGTTCTCGTTCAGTAAATGATGGCTGCATGCGACCGTTTATAGCCAAGTTTGGGACCAATAAAGCGATTGTCTTTTCTGAGCAATATATACATGTGCTGACGTTGATTTTCTTTTCGGGGAAAGCTGTGCTCGCACGCTAAGGGGCATTTTCAACCCAAACGTCATTTGCATAAAGAATTCATTATTAAACTTAAATTAGAATATCTAAAGATATGTGAGAACATACTAGCAGTGTATCATAAGTTTACTGAAGAAAAGAATAACTCATTCAAATAATACCGAAAACGAAAGCATGTTTTATATAATAATATTTCAATCGCATTCTTCCAAAAACCGTCAACTACATTTGAATAATTTCATGAAAAACTATATAAGGTTGCAAATTGTGAATAACTGCCACATTTCACATTCGTCTCATATGGCCAGTGGAGTATACCAAGTAAAACTATCGCCTAAAATTTCGTGTAATGTTTTCAACACATTTTGTTCCCGGGTAGACTAATTTTGCTAAAACTCGGCTTAATATAAGTTATATAAACGTAAACCAATAACGTTCCACGTATAACCAAATTTTAGGGAAAACACAATAAAATTTATTGGGATTCGACTCGCGTGCGCTAAATGTTAGCGGGGACCTGCCTTTAGTCCATAATCGACGAAATTTGAAAACAAAGTGGGCAGTAGCAATGGTAATTTGGCTTTCCACTATCTTTAAAACCGGACTGGTCCTTAGATTCCCTATGCTACTTGTTTGATATTGAACAAAATAAAACCAATTCAAGGTTTATGTGACCATTCATATGTTTTCTCTAAACCTGAATTCAGTCGCCTAAATAACATTTTTTATGTATATATCTATCACAATATGTAACTATGGATTGATCTTTAAACATTTTTTCTTTTTTCTTAATTGCAGCAACATCTAATCCAATGGAGGCCGATTTTCTCTATATGGAATGACCAGCTGCTCTGGGTGCATACATTCTGTACTTGTACCTGGTTGATACAACTTAATTAATTCTGCATTACATGTCAATTTGTTTGTAACAGTGCTACACCAATAAGGTGTAATAGGTGTTGTCCTTGCATGGTATTCGTTAGTCCATTGTATATATAAGCAATATTAATTGTAATTAACATCTGTTGAAGATGTTTTAATTGATTTTATAACACTATGCATCAATAAATCAATCAATGCGTTTCCAAACGGACAATATGATATGAAGTTAATGCTGAGTCTATATTGTTAATTAGAAGAATTTGTTTTACATTTTGTCTTTTCACCTTGGAACAAAAGAAGCTGAGCATGGTATTTCAGCTCGAGAGCTCTCACTTTATCATCTTTTGTAAGAACATGAACACAAAAGAGTTAGGTCGCCTGGTGAGCTACGGTAACAAAGGATCGATTACTCTGTTTAAAATGTTATGTCTTTCTTGAAAAAAGATGGACAGTCAATCGAATTGGGTTAAGCAATGAACTGTCTGCTGTATACCTCAGTCACTGACGATATTTATGTGAGTTTACGGCTTGTATACACTATTTTAAATTGTGTATTTTATTTATATTATCTTTATGTAGTTCAGATCAATATTATTTCCTTTATGTTCTTAGACCTATCAATGCTATTGCGTTTATATTCTTGTATTACATTTTATTTAAAGGGACAATTGAGTGAGACTTATTCTGTTACATAATCATGAAGCAAAATATAGTAAAATATGTGCATTGTTCTAATTCCTTATCAAATATAGCAACCATCTTGACAAATTCCACGACATTGTGGAGTATTTTAATTGATACCGTTGAAATTTCAAATCCTATCTATATGTATGCTCTACCAATACCCGAGCCAATGTCACATAAGATGAACAAATGCAATGCATATCGAAGAGGATGATGGAATTGTTTAAGATGTAATAAGATAAACACAGTATATTAAGAACAATTTAAGTTTTTCTAGACGAATATTGCTTTACTGCACTGGCAAAGACCAGGGTGTGGCATACAAGACCGGTATGTCCGACCACAATGTGTTGAGACGGCAAAACGAGCGAGTTTGAGCATTTCACCACATTGAGCTTTTTTGTAATATCTCAGTAAAACCAACTAATCTACAATGTAGCTTCCATTAACACTGTGTTGTGTCCGATGTTTGCAACTTTTAATGCACTGAATTATCCCTTTAAACACTTCAGGGTATAAAATGTTACATTTCATTACCAAACATTTTATCAGAGATTCATTGAAGTATATATTAACCTGTTCCTGGAATTTGACATAAAATGACATTTATATTGATTTAATTTCTGTTTCTGCTTGGTGACATGTCAACCGCTATTTTAGTGAGTGTGTGTTGCCTTTTATCAAGATGGATCAAGGTCATCCACTGTAAAATATATAAAAGTGTTCCCGAAAAAGTCAAACTCGGCAAACATTTATTTGTTTGGACCATTCTAATTCCAAGAATGAGAAATAAATGTCATTTTGCGTTTGGTCTACTTAATGTAAATCTTAACTGACATTTGGCGAAAAACAAAACACGCTGTAAAATATTACTGACCTTCAAAAAAGATTTCTTTTCACGTTATTTTCTCTTTACTGTTGTGACCTGATTCATGTGTTAAAAGTGTCCAATAGCATTTTTTGAAGTAGACGTCACTTTTTTATTGTTTTCATTTATGGTAAATGTATTTCAGATAAAAAACTATCCAAGAAGAAATACTCCATACAAATACCAAGATCTGATAAACGTGATTGTAAATACGAGCTTTCAAAACGGCTTATTTGGTTGCATTATTTCGAATCTGGCTTCGTTTATAGCGGACTATATGAAAAAGGAGCATTGCAAAAACACATTTCCATTTCTTTAACAGTTCTTTACCCGAACATCCATATGGTATTTTTGTAAAACTATCCTACACAAGTGGGTAATTCATATTTTATTGTACGTTTGAAAACAAGAGAAAACATTAATCGAATTAACGCATTATCAAATAAATATTCGACGTGTTTCAATAGCCGAGTGTCTTTGCATAATACAGAATTATGCGGTTATGATTGATGGTTACGACAAGCGTATGAGAGAAATACAAGTATACACATAATATAACAATTAATATTTACCTCAAAAACAGCAAGCGATATACCGTCAACATCGAAAACTTCGCTTCTACTGTTTCACCCTTCTGTTGAATCTACATAATCATTCTAAACATTGTAATGAGTTATTTTAGTAAATGCTGGAGCAGGGGCGTTCAACTGAAATTTGCAAGAACTACGCAAATGCCCTTCTTCCTAACGTGAATATATCCTAGGGCCATACAACGGAACCAAGGCCATACATATGACGCCTAAGTTAAAGGCAATATCCTAATATAATATGTATTTTTAATTGAGCTATCATATATGTAAATGTAGTGCTCAGGTGAATATTTCTGTTATTCTGTTAAGTTTAAAAACAATTAATATTTTTATTTCATACAATTCAAACTTTTTATCTGATAGATACTGTTTAGTGTTAGGCGCCCGGATTTCTAAAACAACACGCGTTTATGACACTCTCGATTACTATCAAGGGTCTCTGTTATATACAAATCGATGCTAATTTCAGTTTGCTCCGTGACTTTCAATTACAAGAAGCCTTTCTGATTTTAAATTCATTTTTTTAATTTTGATATAACGATTATATTATATTGGTTTATTATGGCTTTTGTTTACTAAGACAATGTTGAAGGGTCGAGCAAATTGAAATGTATTATTTCAATTATATGATATTTAATAAAGATTGCCAGTTGTAATGTGACCGGCTCGGGTATGCTTATTCTGTATTTTTTGAAGCATGAGTCAGTTCAGATAGCACTATAGAGAGTTTAAAAACATGAACATACTGCAGTCTTTCCGAACACGCAGTTAACACACCCAACACTCCACATACAAAGCAGGCCGTCCTTAAATGACCCTAGCCGTTAATAGAAAGTTCATTTAACCAACCAACCAACAACGATTCTGACCCAAACATTAAGATCAAACAGTGGTTTTTAAAATATTGATAGTCTAATTAACAGCTCTGCTCTTTTAAGGACGGCTTTCTTGTATCCAATGTGCTAGTGTGAATGCTACATTTTGGAAGACTGTAACATGTTCGTTTTGTGTCTCTTTGCTATAATAGAAGCTCTTGCCTAATTCATAGTGCCCTCTTACTACAGCATACCGCCAGAGACAACGTGAAACACACCTCACCCGGTCATATTATACTGACAGCGGGCAAACCACTCCCTTTCCGCTGATTGCTAACCTTGAGAGGCAGAAACTACCACTTTAGACCATGGGTGTCATAGTCAGACTGCAGAATCAAGAGCCTTTCTTACAGGGCGCTCAACAACAGGACATAATTGAAGCGGTTTACGAAGACATTAGGAAAGAAAATAAAAGTTAAGAAGAAAGGGAAAGACAATACCTTAGATTCAATAGCCTTCTACGATAATGCAATATTACTACAATGTAGTAAAATATATTAGTAGTCAAGTCATATATTTGAGTATTTAAATCCCATTCATACATTGCGAGTCAACTCGTATATACCGACTACTCCATTGTTGTGCATTTGAGACGTGTGGTGCGCACCAAGATTGTTTTTGGGAAATGATATCAAATTCAATGTCAACCAAATATTTAGAACACACCAATCATGCACTATTAGGTATGGAACGCCATAGCTGTCTCGTATGGTTCAAATATACTTATATGAATTGGTATTTTCATTATATGATATGGTTGTATCATTATATGATTTGGTTGTATCATTATATGATTTGATCTTATCAATATTTGGTATCATTTTATCTATATTTGATTTGATTTGACCAATGTATCATTTACTTCAACCATTGTTTCATTTTCATTTGTCATGGTATTATTTTCTGTTACCATTATATCAATCGATTTCACCATTATTTGATTTGGTGACATATATATTTGATTTGCATCTATCATTGTTTTATTTGGTGTTATCATTGTATTATTTTCATTTATCGTTATATTATTTGATTTCATCTTTATTTCATTTGACTTTACCATTGTATGATTCTACTTTACATTATTTACAGACATCATTATTTTATTGCATATATACTTTATATGATTATACTTTTCCATTATATGGTTATACTTTCCCATTGTATGGTTATACTTTTTCTTTGTATGATTGTACTGTTTCATTGTATGTATGAGTGATGTAAGCGTCTCTGTGACTCCGATTCGGAACTTTTTACCGGGGTTATTTTCTGTCATGTGTCTGCCACCATGACACTACCGCCATGACACGAGGTGTAGAAGCTTGATCTTTTGATGCAGATGCTGCAGGTTTGTAAATTTTCTATCATGAAGTATTTATCAGCAGCTCCAGACATTCGAAAATCTATACGCACAGTTGGATATGCACACAATCACGATTACTGGTTGGGTCCCAGTACAGTAACAATTTGGGTACAATGACGTTAACGTTAGTTTGTATATTTTTAAGCAGTTGATGAATTAGTCTAGATCTACGTTGAATTGTAACTTACCGGTATGTATAGGGCCGATTTGAGTCGGGACTGATTTAATTAAATACCATATATAAGTGACCATGGCATGACCTAAAAACAGATTGGGTACAACCCTGCATATGATATGGGTAACAGTTACCTATTTGAGTAGTTACCTGTTTGTAGTAATCAATAAGTTACCCAATTGAGGAATTCTGTGAAAATAAAACACATACTGGTTAGTAGGCCTTATGTTGTTTTTAAAAAAAAATATTAAAAACGGCGTCATAATTTTTAGAATGCCTTACAACTAAACAAAGAGTAAGACTCTATGTTTCTATGCATTCTAAATATTCTTGTTTCCTGTAAGTTGTAACGCCCTTTAAAAATGAAGGGTTGGTAGGTAGGTTTTTTTTTATATATTTTTTCTCTTCATCCCAGTTTCTTGCAGTGAAAAACTGAAGGAGACTTTATTCAGCCTTATATTTATAAACCATGGATTTGATTCCCAGGGGATTATTGTTGTCTTAAATTTACAGAATTTGTACCAAAATTCCTGATTTTGTGAAAAACCAAACAAAATTTAGGTTGTTATTTGTTTGCTTGAGGACAAAACCGACAAAAAGTTTTTGAGTAGGCATCAATTTTATAGGGTTGCGGTCAGGTTAACGGAAACACAAATATTTTTTTGTATGGCCTTATCACTGTGCCAGATGGCAAAACAATGAAACGAATCTTCACTGTTAACATAGTTTACACAGGAAATCTTGCAATGAAATACATTTTTTTAGACAATTATATTTTAAACATCTCCTCTGATTCCACCTGTCTGATCAAGCCCAAACTCACACAAGATCTTTCACTTATCAATGTGACCAATTCTTGTTAATATGGTGTTGATTCAAATTCAAATATGGCAGCAATGATGTCACTTCCAGTTTAACCTAGACAGCCATAACTCATTTTGTTATATGTTATGTAGAATAGTATATGAAGAAACTTTGTAATTGTACATTTTTCTCTAAAATGTCAACTTCCGGTCTATCATCGACTCATAATGCAAATTCGCCGTTTTCTGTGAAAATCACGAATACATCTTCTTGTCAAGTTCTTCATGGCATAGAGGCTTGATATTGTCCATGAAGTATGCTTTGGTAGTTGATTATCAATTTTGAAAAAATAAACGACCGTCTTGACCTTCATCCAAAGGTCAAAGAGTACTTGTAATTTTAGAGCTATGAAAGGTTTAAAATTGAAAATTCAGCTCATTGAGACCGCTGTAGCAACCACATAGCCAATTCCTTTGATTTTTGGTTATGTTATGTAGAATCAAAAGTGAAACAATTAACGTCACTACCACTTTTCTGTAAAACTTGAATTTTCGGTTGCAAATAAGGTTCGAAGTTCAAAAGTGCCATTTTTAAACAAAATCATTAATAAATCTTCTCAAATTCTAGAAGGCCTACAGACCTAATATTTAGCAAGTAGCATGCTGACATAAATGCCTACCAAGTTTGTTAATATGATTGACCTTCATCGATATTCAAGGTCACAGGCGCCAAAAAACCTAAAATCTTCAAATGACTCCTGCTGTTCTGCAAGGCCTAGATACCTAATATAGACATGAAATAAATGGCTACCAAGTTAGTAAATATGAAAGACCTTGACCTTCATTCAAGGTCACAGCGGCTAACAATCTGAAAATCTTCAAATTACTTCTTGTGAAGTTCTGAAATGGCAAAGACCTGGAATTAGACGAGTAGGACGTTGAGATGAAGCGCTACCGAGTTTGTTAATATAAATGACCTTGACCAGAGTTAATTTACCTTTTAGGTGAAAAGCCCGTGAAATTGTCCTGGTGACAATTTCTAGTTGTATATTTTATTGTTTTTAAGAAACTTTTAATTTTTGTTTCGCAAAGGTAGTGGGCCTTTAATATAGTGTTAAAATGCTAGCAAAACTACTCTTCTTCAAGAAAAATAGCTCTTGCAACATGTTCTTGGCATGAATAACGAAAAAATGTTAAAACACGTGTTAATCCATGATTTCCGATGTATTACCCACAAAATAGTCTATAGATCTAGTTGGCTTTGTTTTTTGTCGAATATAGACAGGTTATGGATTTTTAAAAAAAGTTCCTGTTTTGAAAAATATAGGTATAAATCAAGGACGTGTATGAGAAATCCTTGTATAAATAAATCAGAATAGGTAGAAAATGTTTCATAAATACAAAGGTTAATTTTTTATCGGGGTGTTACAGGACTGGTCCCTTCTTACGCAATTTCCGCCATTTTGACAGTGCATCCATGGTCTTTGACTCGTTGCCGTAAACAAACCAACACGTGAACTTAATTTTAATTTTGCTGAAAATATTCGCCACAAGTCTGTCCTAAGTTAGAATAACACAAACTTCAATAATTGCTTATTATCCAAAAATACCCTGCCGTGATCGGAATGAAGACAGTGTATAAATTAAGTTCAGTTAGGATCGACATGAAATCTGACCTAGGTCTCTATATGATTGACACAAATGTAGGTAGCCCCCATAAGAAAATTTACAAACCTGCAGCATCTGCATCAAAAGATCAAGCTTCTACGCCTCGTGTCATTTGGCGGCAGACACATGACAGAAAATAACCCCGGTAAAAAGTTCCGAATCGGAGTCGCAAAGACGCTTACATCACTCATACATACAATGAAACAGTACAATCATACAATGAGAAAGTATAACCATACAATGGAAAAGTATAACCATATAATGGAAAAGTATAATCATATAAAGTATATATGCAATAAAATAATGATGTTTGTAAATAATGTAAAGTAGAATCATACAATGGTAAAACCAAATAAAATAAAGATGAAATCAAATAATATAACGATAAATGAAAATAATACAATGATAACACCAAATAAAACAATGATAGATGCAAATCAAATATACATGTCACCAAATCAAATAATGGTGAAATCGATTGATATAATGGTAACAGAAAATAATACCATGACAAATGAAAATGAAACAATGGTTGAAGTAAATGATACATTGGTCAAATCAAATCAAATATAGATAAAATGATACCAAATATTGATAAGATCAAATCATATAATGATACAACCAAATCATATAATGATACAACCATATCATATAATGAAAATACCAATTCATATAAGTATATTTGAACCATACGAGACAGCTATGGCGTTCCATAATTAGGAATAGGAGAACTTTCCTTCTATCAAACCATTGATTTAAACAATAAAATTCCGTTTCGCACTTTCCAAATAATTCTCTCGGAGGATTGCATCTGCACCTCCTCACCATAAAATAATATTGGTGCTGCCATATCCTGGTAATATTTAACATATCCGTGACAGAATAGCGATTGGGACTCCACGAACCTGGGACTTAACATGCACTGGGAGCTCCGTACGGCGTAAGGTAATAAACCTTCCCATCGTTTGTTGAAGTGATTTGTGAATTTTGCTCATCAACAGACATAATTAGGAAATTAAAGCCGAGTAATTGTCAGTAACAGGAAGAGTTATGTCCCTTAAGGATAGGCTTGTGATAACTTAATGCCACCTTTCGCTTTTACCGACACACATAACTTGATATTGCATAAATATTCATTTCATTTTTTATTTCTTTTTATCTATTATTCCTTAACGTTCCTGGCATGAATAACATCCAAGATGATCTTCGTATAATGTTAATTGTAAAATTGATAACACCCTCCTTTGGCATAGAAATTATGGATTTGTTCAAATCCCAAGGAACCAAAGTGAGGAAAGTCAACTATCAGTTGAAGGATAGGTTTTATACTAAATTCAGGGTGTATAACCCGTCAAGAACCGGATTTTTCAACAAAAACATTAGACTTCGAATGCCACGGCATTCCATCAACGAGTTTAAAAATTTGGCCAAAGGGATCCGATGTCGATGAATTAAAAATGCCGGAAGCAATTACTAACGCGATTGCTATTATCATTACTTCACAAAATGCCAAGGTCAGAGAGCTAATGAGCAAACTCTCAGAGAATGTTGAAGACATGTTAACATGTAACAACGCTCAGTATCTGGTGTAACCATTGAACTAGTTATGTAGGGAGGCGCAAACAAAAATCAAGTTGTAAGTGAATTAGTTCAATCTAGATACATAAGGTATATAACTGTTCTTAAATATGTAAGTTCGTTTGAAGACAATTGTTTATTATATAATGTTTTGCTTTTTGCTGGTTATAAGAACAAAAATATGGAATTCCATCCGAATACAAACTTGTACTGCGTGTGAGTTAATGCAACTTGATTTGGGTTTATTTCATTGGATATACTGCAAAAGTCATTTAATGATATTGTACTGTGATGTATAGACAATGTATATATCGTTATTTCATTTATATTTTGGAAGACATCTGTATACATAAACATTTATCTGTGTTGTACCCTTGTAGGATATCGCAAACTATCAATAACTAAATCTGATTAAAATTAGACTTGTAATGCCGCTGTAATGCAAATTCATTGGAATATGGCATGAATTTGGACACCACAGTTTCGTAAAGGTTCCAATATGATATCAAATATATATATATATATAGGTTTTATATATGCACAAACGTAAAAAAGCATCGTCATTTTATCTCCTGTTCACAAAACTTAGACCAAAAACCGTCTATGGACTATCATTAATCAATTCGTCTTCATTATAGAATGTCTCATAGAAAAGAAGTATAAGAGCCACCTTCAGCATTTCTATTATAATTTCCATGCGCATGCTTCGTAAATGAATATAGTTGACAGTATCTTCTTTAATCGTCTTGGGTGGTATCTTCACAAATCACAATAACAGCACTGTACCTTTGTCCCGCCATTACGTAATGTCAGATTTACCAATAGGGTAAGCCCCCTAAAGTGTTCCAGTCAAAATAGATGTCGTTAACGGTTTCCGGTATGTGTCTGCGAGATCCTGTGGTGTCATATTTCAGCACTGAAACACAAATACATTGATTAGTAATGAGTTCCTTATCACAATGCATTCGTTTTCACCGCAATAGTTCTATAATACATAACCCTTATCTCTTTAAAATCCAATGCAAATCGTCTTGTCAATGTCGGTTCAAAATTATTTTGCCCTAGTCTTTTCTCTCTTGGGTTAAGATTTGATTACATTATTCCGATGGTTGGAAAGAGTAATGCTTTTATCTAAAAGCTCATTTCAATACTTTATTACGATAACGGGATTTTCTCTGATAGGGAATGATGAAATGTCTATCGCTTAAACTATTTAAACATCTTATCCTGAAATGCATTTATAAATTGAAATCCGCACAGCATGGCATGTTAGCTCTCTCAAATGACTATAAGGGACGTCGACGTGATGTAATCCGCTAATATTCTGAGTATGGTATTATTTAATGGGTTATGCGGCAGTGCAATCAGCCTACGTTGTATATGAACAGGAATAAACACACAGCAAACTAAATAACAAAATGGAAAATTTATAGCCTGGCTTCTGTTACCATATACCAGGCAAGCTTCACACAAAATTCTAAAAATTGATTAACTTTGTAGATTTGCTTTAAAAGGTAATGTGACAACTCAAAGTAGATTAACGCTTATATACTCTGCCAAAAGATTAATGTGAGCTTTCTTTCCGTACTATGATTAAATCTAGTTGTCAAAGAGACAAGTCAAACATATATCCAAGATAATTATTTCAGTTTATGAATAATTTCCTTTCTTTGAGTGTAAGAAAATAATTCAAATTCTGAAAATCAATTTTCTTAAAAGTATTAACCTGTCAGTGCAAGTGATTAAAGTAAATTATCATGTCTTACATTGTATTCACGTAGGTAAATTACATCAAATGATAAGCACTCCAGCAATCATGTCTAAACGTTTTCCATCTTTTAATGCATTACTTCATATACATTTTGCATTGCTCAATAAGTTGTATAAGGCTGTTGAATCTAATCTAAGACAATTATTTGGCTGATATCATGCTATGGTATCACATTAAATTAGATGGGATGTATATAATTAATGTCTTTTAGACCTTTACAGCAACTCAAGTCTATCTTTGTTTATGATTTACTCTGGCACACGAAACCCAAATAACTTACCTGTTTCATCCTTACTTTCACACAAATTCAAAACTCGATATTTTATGTATATGTTGTACACTGTATGTCTGTCTTTGGTTCTCATAACAAACGGTCAAAATAGTAAATGTATCTGATAATATAGCCTACAAATGGGGTCAATTGAACAATACGTAAATGTACCTGATAATTACATAGAGATTGGGCCAATCAGACAATACGTAAACGTATCTGATAATAACCTACAGATGGAGTCATTCAGACAATATATAAATGTATCTGATAATAACCTACAGATGGGGGTCATTCAGAAAATATGTAAATGTATCTGATAATAACCGACAGATGGGGGTCATTCAGACAATACGTAAACGTATCTGATAATAACCTACAGATGGGGTCATTCAGACAATACGTAAATGTATCTGATAATAACCTACAGATGGGGTCAATCAGACAATACGTAAATGTATTTGATAACCTACAGTTGGGATCATTCAGACAATAAGTAAATGTATCTGATAATAACCTACAGATGCGGTCAATCAGACAATACGTAAATGTATTTGATACTTACCTACAAATGGGATCAATCAGACAATACATAAATGTATCTGATAATAACCTACAAATGGGATCAATCAGACAATACATAAATGTATTTGATAATAACCTACAAATGGGATCAATCAGACAATACATGAATTTGTCTGATAATTACCTAGAGAAGGGGTCATTCAGACAATACGTAACGAAAGTGTCCGTTGTTTATCTCTGTGTAAATTTGATTATGTTGGCCGTTCTGTGTTGATAAAGGAGCCGACTGCGTTGACAATATAACATTATGTCCTCTATACTCCTGCAATCACTAATTTGCTTCATACTTCAAATACAGTGTATCATACAGAGGTACATTGTAAGGATCACCTTGAATTCTGGTTTGCAAGTAGGAAATTTATTAATATTTTTGTCGATTTTAACGTAAATCTAAAATATGATATCTTAAATATTTGAACATTATTATGTGGATTGACTATTTTGTAAACGTTGTTTACTACTATACGATTATAACATTCATTAATATTGGCACCTTTTCTAATTTGGTATTTCTAATACCACTTTTAACAATTTATTTGTATTTCAAAATGAAAAAAATATGTATTTACGAATTTTGTTTTTTATATTATTGAAACTGATAATTCTATGAATCTTTTCTACTTATGGTGAAAATAATGACGCATGATGTTAAGTGTATGGTGGATTAGGATTTAGGACGAGTTAATCGGTGCGTGGGAGACGTGATTCGTCATTCATTGATCGAGTTACCATTGCACTTTTCTACTCTGAGTACCACGTTTTAATTATACAACAGCTCTAGTTGAGTAATTTGCGGGTACGTGATCACGTGTTTACTCGATATCTGCGGTATCACAAACAATCGAGTAGATTGTAGAATCACTACATCACAAACAGTCGGGTAGATTTCTGTAACACTCCTACATCACGAATAGGATAGGGGTTTTATAATCTTTGATTGCTAGATACAGTAACACAAAATGAGTATTAAATAGTCATTTCAGGTAGTCAATGGACATGGGTATCCGTCACTGATATTATTTCTCTATGTAGTTTATGACTTTGCACATTTTATTTGATCGCCCTGGCGTTCTTTTTATGTTATGGTATTGACATTGGTTAGGCACTTAGATGATGAATGATATGTTGGTAAAGTTCACATAATTTCAATAAATTTTGTGTCTTTGTTTTCAATAAATTATTAATTGTAGAGAAGCCAAAATTTCATATTTACTAAGTATGCACGTTTCTCTGTATAGATAAAAGTACAAAAGACGGTATATATGTCTTTACTTGTGAGTATAAACACCAATTTTCATAAATTTAGTACAACGGACAATAACGAAAAAAATGTATAATTAGTAAATGTGAAAACGGTTCCAATCTTTATATATCGGTGGTTCAGCAGCAACAACAAAATAAACTGAAGGATCTACATATCACACATTAAATGTTATCATTTTCAAAGACAGTGACATGTATCATATCTTTTGTGAGTCAACAATGGCGACGAACATAGCAATGTCAATTTTGTATCGACAACTGGCCGCAGAATCATGAAACAATCTAAGACTTAAGTTTAGACTTAGCCAATCAGAAATGACGTAACTTGTTGTGACATCGTCTTTGATTGGCTACGTCTAAACTTAAAACAGTTTTAGACTTAAGACCGTTTCATGGTCTTGGGGCCAGAATTGTCATTTGACGAGGCTCGGGAGTACCGGGGACTTTTCGTATGACGATCGTAAGTGATAGATGAGCACAGAAATTGGTTTAGCCTTTCAGGATTAGGATCTGTTCTATGCTTATTTGCGCTATAAAACTGAAAAAACTTAACCATAACCCTCGAAACTTGCCAGAGTTCCATTACTTAGGGATCATCGGATGCGCAACCCTGCGTGAGTGACTTATTTCGGGAATTTGAATAACCTTGGAAAGAAACAAAACAATGCATAATGAAAGCAGTTCCGTGACTTGTTTGACGTATTTGTTAACAGTGGACTTGGCCGGTAATATAAACAGGATCAAAGTTCTTTCCTACAATGGATCGTTGTCATTTGAGAGAAGTTATCGTGCTGTTCAACTCAGTAGAAATATACGACTCTCTTGTGAAAGTCTTTGCTTTGTTTTTCTGTTTTAATGATTGACGTACAAAAAAGGTATTAATGTTATAGATAAAGTACCAATATCCCATCTAAAACTGTCTTATACCCAGAGCTATTATCGCCATGTTCAAACTTCCTGACTGACTTACGAATAAAAATTAATGAATGATGTCAACTACCCATCACCAGACAAACAGCTATCACTTCCGCGTTGGCTGCGCCGCATTCTAGTTTATGATTAATTTTGTTCAGATTTTCAGCTGTTATTTATTACCTATCCCATTAAGTGTGAAGCAGATAATCTTCTGCAATAATATATAACATGGTATTGTGAAGTTAAATACTGAAGGAAGCTATGCGAAGCTTTGTGTCCGTTAGTATTGTGTTTTAGAAACCTATTTCCAAACCAATTTGTAATAATCTTCCATTTTAATCAAATTATGACTTACATATTTTTACATCTTAGATCAGTGTGGATTAAAATGACTTTTAAAATGTGTTTATTTCTGTTAATGTTATATTACTCCAATAATATTAATAATACGTACAGTCAAACATCGATGTATCGAAGTTCAAGGGATCGACATAAAAATACTTTTATTTCCCACTCAATTGATGCTATAAGTGTTTTTAACTTTCAATTTTTTGATTGGCTAGTATGACCATCCTTATTCCCTACCATTACACTAACCAAGGATTGAACAAAATGATAATTGATGGGAACTAAATTGATTATAAAACTGAATGTCTTTTTGATTGGCTAGTTCATACAAATAGGCATCTATACTTATTAAAATGTTCTTGTTTCAATAGCTGCATATAATAATCCCTTAAACTTCGAGTATTTTGTACTTTTGAACATTTTGAAAAAGCAAGAGAAAAAAATGCATATCAAGCCAACAAATATTTATAACTCTGTTGATACAGAATTAACGTATACATGTATGTTGATTTGCATTTTGTGATAAGCACATAAAGTAAGAGATTTGCATATTTAAATAGTACTGTATGGCTATAGATCATTACATATCACGTTATAGAACATACATGTAGCGAGGAATAAACTATATGCAGGAAACATGACAACTTAAACAAGACAACGAAATAGGCGACCATGATAACGGCTGTTTGGTCATAAATGTAAATCATATTTATATTCTTGTAGGCGATATTTTCCATATGGCTTGTTCAAACATGGACAAATCAAAATTACAGAAATAACACACAATTAAAACTCCACTCATAAAACATCTGAGACGAGTGAGATAACACGTCATTTGTGGTATCGATCTGTAAGGTAATGACACCTGTCGAGAGAAATGACTCAAATACGGGGCGCTATTGTCCGCGCGATATCGATTGGCGCAAAAAATGATAAGCACATGATGATGAAGTGGTTATACGATATGTATCAAAGCACACTTGATTTCGTTTGAAACATCTGTGACTCATTGTGTGATGTTAGGTAACATGGCATATTGTTCTTTCAGTCTGGTCATGTTGACCACAACAAGTTTATCTATTGAAAGTAAATCCAATGGTATAAATGAAATGATTTATACAACATACAGGCTTTTTCGGATGAATAAGAATTATTAAAAAAAACCGTGTGAGCGTTGTAACAAATTTGACAGACTATGACGTAACAATGAGGTGTTAAAAATAAAGGTAATGCATTCTAGTATTACGCAATACATTTTACAGATGTAAGAAACACACATAATTAGCTGAGGATTAGATGATTATTAATCTGACATAACATTCCACCCAAACATGTAGTCAGAATCTAACAATTATCACGTCAGGTCTGGGTTATAGCAGCTTATTTTTCGCAAGTCAAAAATTTCGCATGTTAGACTGAACACAAGAAAATTAGATTTTAGCGATTTGAGTATAAATGAACTTCAGTATTGCACAGATCGAAATTTGCAACCATGGCAATGGCTCATGAAATCTCTTCACGAAAATTACCGAATACATATGAGTTGCAATAAACATTTGTTTCCTACCGTTTCAAGAATTCATGGCAATAATAATGCAACATTTAAAATTACGTTTTGCTACATTTAAGATAGGCCTATTTAGATAAAACGTTATCTGTGAATGTAACACTGACAGGACTGTAAAATCAAATTACACACCAAAGTATCAATAACTAACAAATAAGCAATATCAAAAGTTATCAAAAGTTATTCATAAAGTTATACGCTATTTAAAACTAAAGCTGTTTAAAAGATGGTAATTGAAAGACAGCTCTTCCTTGTGTAGTAAGATCCTCGTAGACCAACACTCGGTAAACCTCTGTTGTCCAGCCAAAATCTTACCAAAAATCATATTGAGATACCCCTGTCCATTGGACAGAATCATGTATATCTTCGGTATTTGTTTATTATAAACAACATAACAACATGTGTTTCAAACGAATGGCAAAAACACAGTCGTGTCGCTGATGGAAAAATACAAAAATGAGAAATGACAAAGTGTGATGCAGATGTGCAATACCTCTCATATAATCCGACAGCTGACAATCTGCATTTTTCCAACCATATGGAAATGAATAATTAAACATGGATTATTAACATCATAGCATACAGGTAATATCAGGTCCATTTGTTCCAAAGTGACAATTTTTAATTAAAAAGTGATATAAAGGTGTGCAACTTCAGGATAAAAGAGAAATAATTTTAAAATTGAGCAGAAACTCCTGTAAAGAGACTTCAGTCGATTTTGTAAAGGCAGCGTCTTCAGAAAAACGACAAAACAAGCACGGAGAACTTAATTAAGACATATATTTTCAAATAAAGGTCCAAAAACGCGTTAGTTTCTTTTAAAACCGTGCCTTAGTAATAAATGGCCTGAAAAGCAATACCCAAAACGTATCTCCGGTAGAATGCATTAGGAACATACGAATAACATGCAATTAGATGTTTTCATTTGATTATCCACCGATACTTGAACAGAGTGGCTTGTCTGGGAGCCTCGACACTTGTCAATGAATTGCGTAACACAATAATGACTGCATTGTGATGTTCACATTTGAGAGAAACTAAACACACATTAGTCATGTTTCAAAGGCTTGATTGAGGTCAGTAATTAAAACTCTGTTCAAAAGGATAATGGCTTTCTTCCCAGCAGCACATTTGTAACGGGTGACTAATGGTAACCGACTGAAAAATCAAGCATGGTGGCACAGATCGCTACAAACACTGAATAATCGACTATGGATACGTTTCCCCTTTTACAGGTGCATGTGTAACTGCCTCCCATCCTCCTCTGAATCATCCATTGTGTTGTTTACGGCTAAGAGTTTAACAGTTTGGGTAACAATGAAGTTTCTGCTGTGCGTGGCCGATACGTGTGTGTCTGTTCGTTTTAGTATTCTTGAAATAATAGCATCATGCCCATTTTACAGTCCTATTTGTCTGAAACATGATATTAAAGAACGACACAGAACAACACAGCATTAATTTCACATTCGGCTTTCCCCGTTATGCTGAGAATTATACAGATGCAGTAATCATCATTTTAGACTATGATGTATGATATATCAATGCTAAGGAACAAATTATATATCCTTCCCCATTAGTGCGGGCGCTTGTATCAGGCGTTATTACGCAGTAAGAACAAGATCAAATAACAATCATATGAAATGAGTTTCAAGATTGTACAGCATCCTCGATATTCGAGGGGTTCCGATCACTTACGATCTCTACACCCGTGGACCATCTCATAGTAAAACTGGAGGCAACAGAATGGAACAGGTAATTTAGTCACTTGATGTACATCAAAAGAGCCATATAATGGTACACTGTGGTTAACTGTGTGGGTTTGATGTTAGGCGTCGCTCTCTCTGTAGTCTTCAAAGGAAATCTTTGCTAACCTCTGATTTGTCAAATGTTTTCCGCTGAGCTGCCTTCAATATCACTATGAGATAGTCCAGGGGTGTAGAGATCGGAAGTGATCGGAACCCCTGGAGTATCGAGGATGATTGTACAGAGAAAGGACACAAAACTTGGAACTTTGGTGATATTATGATATTGTCTACAAAATTGATAACATGATTAGTATTTGATAGAAAATGAAAACAAAACTAGAGTGACAGCAACTTTAACTTATGTAGTATTTAAAGGGACAATTCAGTCTAAGAGAACATTAAAATTTGTATATATATCAGATAAAACAAGTTCTAATGGAAATTACATCAGTCAGTTTTACTGTGATATGCCTGAAACGCCTATGGTGGTGACACGTGTGTGAAATATTCAAACTTGCTCGCTGTCCGCCATTACACACTGTGGTCGAACTTCTTGTATGCCGAACCCTGTCCCTTGCTCGTAAAGTAATGCAACTTTTGGCTAGAACTGCTCAAACTGCTCTGACAGTAGTGTGTTTACCTTATTGGGTGACTTGTCTTGCCTAAAAATCATTTTATCACCTCCTCAGTGGTTATGTAGTTCATTTGTTTAACGTGCGTGACTTTGGCTCGGGTATGGGTACAGAGTTAATATTGTACCTGCTTAATCGTATTGATCAACGATTTGATATTTCAACGATATTAATTAAAATGCTTAACAATGTTGTGGAATTTGTCAATGTTTTACGTTATATGTTTCATAAGAAATGTAGAACAATACATTTATACTATAGTTTGCTTATTGGTTATGTAAAAGAATTTGCCTGAGTGAATTGTCTCTTTAAGCAACCAGAATTCAAAATCGAAAATTAATACCCACTGGGTTATGCTACTCTTTATCATATTAACTATAAATTGCTTCTTATATATTACGACTAACACAAAACTGTACATTTCTAGCATCGCTTGGGGATCAGAGTAAAGATCCATTAATGTGAATTACTGTTGCAAGTGTAAATGTGGATCAGGGCTAATGTATGTCTATAAATATTGACAGAAAGCTAATTTCATGGTGTTTCCAAAGACTAGCTTTGTTTATCCGGTCACTGACAGAAAAACCATGCAAATAAAATTAGCATTAACAAACATAACCCTGCCAACTAACGTTCCCAATCCACCATTAACAGTTAATTCATGAGCTTTCAGCCACATCGCAATTTGGCTGGACTACGTCTGTTGATATTGCTAATGAAGGTTGATGGATACAACACCCTCGCTGTCCAAATCTCTCCGTTACACTGACCACTTCTGAATGACTATGACAGCTCCACAAATGCCGTTCCGCCACATTTCCATATTTCGTGGACGATAATTACCCCTAAACCACAGACAGTATATGTATATTTTGAGTTATACTAATTGTATGTTCCCATTGTTATTGGAAAGCTTTGAATATTTCGTTCTTCAAATCACCAATAACATCATCAGTTCTGACCAGGCACATACATTTGGCTTATAAGAATTACAACAAGCTAAGGATATGCTCTTGAGTTGATTTCGACATCAATAAAAATGTTTCATTTAAATACTTTAAGCTACAATTGGTTTATTCAGAGATGCCAAAATGTGCCATTCCTATTGTCCATTTATAAACGGATGAGCAGATTGGTAAATATTAGTAGAATAGCGACATGATATAACCAATGAATTGGCTGTTATAACCACAATATTATTGTAATACCCTAAACCATCTTTTTGTTATGGCTATTTAATTTCGCGATGTCAATTTCAAAATACTTTTGTGAAGATTGACATTTATAAATAGAATAGAAATCTCTTTCAATGTAAATGGTTTAGATACTTATTTGAGGAGAAAAACAATTGCGAACTTACTTGGATTGCGAAATTTGCAAAAGTAAATTGCATGCAAAAGAAAGATAGTTTACAATATACTAGCTATCACTTAATTTGTGGGGGATACGTTGTCAAAAATGAGTAAATAAATGATTGTAAAATATTACAGTGTAATATGATATAATAAGGAAGTGTTAATCATTACACCACCGTACCATTCGGGATATGATCTATAAAAAGATAGTTAGAAAATGTTGGGAGGAAACAACTTCTTTCACCAGACACAGTGCACTTATGTAAAAACATCCATTAATATTTCCATTTTCTCCTCATATATCATTCATGTACTTCCATGATTACTGTCATTCACTCAGCTATCAAATAAATCCTCGGTATGTATTCTGTGTCACATGCGGTGATGAACGCGCCTGGAAAATAATAATCAAAAGTATGTTGTAGTAAAACGAGATTTTAATTGATGCACAATATTCCCTAACGATAGTTCTATTTCATGGATAATTCATTTATATGCATTAACTTCTGCAGGTTGTCATCCCTCATCAGGTTTACAGTAGCATTTAAATCCCTGACATATAATGGATATGATACATGTATCCATACCCAACACTGGAGTCTCGTTTCATACAGACAGGTGGTATAAATTCACCTCAAAACTTTAGACAATGCATTCGAGTGTAAATATTAGATACCATCTTGCTCTAATGATGTATAAAGGCCATTTCGATACATCCTATTAATTTTGTTTATCGACATCTGTCATCAAACAGTAGACGGAATAGCTGTCATTGTAGAGTGCAGCTTCTTGTCACAGGTAGGCCTTCCCCAGGTATAGTCAATATCATGAGGCTAGTCACGCATTCAATATAATATCAGCGGGATATGAACTGATGAATTCTAGTTATGTAAACGATGATCATAATTATTTTACATCAATATTTGACACAAAATATGTACCATTCTGTATTGTAACGGAAACCTGAAAAATTCATAACATGAGGAGATTGAAGCGTGAACTCTATAAACGTGCACAGCGCCATCTGGTGACAAAATATTGCAATAAAGCATCGCCAAGTATAAAGTAAACTGACACGTTAGAAGTTTACTTAAAATTACCATAAATATATTTACCCCCGATGGATTATGTGTGACGGACAATATCGTCATACCTGTCTAGTCTGTCTAGACCTTAAGTTTTAAGAACATTTCTCATTATCTGTGAAAATAAAGAGTTTAAATATTTGACTAATGGTATTAGAATCGAACGTGGTATTAGAATCGAACGTATTCCCCATTACACCAGCGATCTCGTTGACAGCATTGACGTACTGTTCATTCTTATCTGTTTGAATAAAAGTACACCAGATGGACGTTGGGGACATCCATCTTGTGCTAAGAGGAATACTTCATTACTTTGGACTTATCGCCTAAATGTGTAGTATATGATAACATTAACAACAATGTAACAATAGGGAGAGATTGAAAAAATACACAAACATTGGACAGGAATCGAGTTATGGTACGAGACGTAAATTAAAATAATTGATAAGCCCATCCATTAAATACGTATTGATTTCGTTTCACTTACTAGGCTGTCTTTTATCTTTTTCGTAAATTCAATAAATCATTAGATTAACAGAAGATAAACTTATCATGTCGCATTGATGACGGGTCTCATTACATAGTTTTTTTTAGTTTGGTTAAAGGACACCCAGAAAGAGATATCATCTTTAAGGATCTTGGTGTACTGAAATCCTTTAATTTACAGTGCACATAAACTATAAAATTTTATTGAAGTAAGCATGATTCGATGAATTAGAATGACTTAATTAATCAGCAAACGCCTTGATCATCACCCGTAACGGATCTATATTAGCGTTTCATCTTTATTTCAAAGACGACACCCGCGTTATATACAAATTTACCTCAAACTCATGATAATGGATAAACAATTTTAAAAGAAGAAGGTTCGAATGCAATTACATGTTGCCGTGTCCATTTTCACTAACTTATTGTTCTGTGTACTGAATATGCGAGTCGTCCAATAGGTCACTTCTTGTAAAAAATACCATGGATATTCAAGTCTAAATATCAATCCATACTTTTCTACATCTTCAGAAACCTAACCGATTGCCCTTGGTAGCACTTCAGTTGTGATTAACACTTGGTGAATAGGTGATCATTATGACAAAGGAGTGCACTGGGCTATGTAGCACTACCCAGTGTAATGTGTTTTGTCGATCCTAGAAATGTGGCACCAGTACATGTATGAATGTCTGTTGTCATGCTGCACTCTTTGAGAAGTATTTATAAAGAACATGAGAACGTGTCTTCACTAACTAATGTCCCTAAGGCATTCTGTACCAAAACGTAAGGCGAAGTTTTCCATATTATGATTTTAACAGAATGCAATGTCATGTATACCTGTGGTAATGCTTAGTTGCCAATATGTAAATGTACATCTTTGTGTATTCCAGTATATTGCAAAATTGTCATTACTAAAAGAAACATCTTGTATGAATTTAATTTAGGTAATTACATGTATAGTTCATATAACAAGATAAAGTCTAAAATAAAAGCACAATATTGAATTTGCACTGTCCGACACATAATTGATGGTTTTTTTTTTAATTTTATATTAACAGTTATTACTCTTAATTTCAATATGACTTACGTACAATCTGTACAACATATCTAATTTAGAATAAACCACAAATGTTTATAAGTGTTAATACGATTGCGTTGCGACAGACATGAATATAAAATTACATAATATCAGATGCAATAACGTTATACCATAGACTAGATTCCAGAGTAACACGGACTTTCTCTCTCTGGATATGGTCCCCATTTCATTTGAAGACTAGATAACTCGCACTTACCTGTAGCCATTCTGTCAGGATGGGAATGAATATCAGCGAAAGCGATGCTAGAGGTAGCTAAGTTCATGAATAGCAAAGTGAAACGCAAAATAAAAAACGTGAGAAAAAAAATAACGATGTATGGACGAAATGAAGGATTTGATAGTTATATGAATAAAAATGTAATTTCAAAAAAAGGATAGCTAATAATTCATCAGTGTCCGTGGGAAACACGTCTACAGTTCATACAACGTTACAGAAATAAAAAAAAATCACTATCGAGTCGAACATGAAATCCATCCCAAGATATCAGAGAGTTCATGATGGATTGTACATATCTAGTTTTTGTGTACCATGTACCTGAGGATGGTCAAGAGGCTGACAATTTGTAAAAAGAAGAGACATTCGTACTGTTTAAATGAAAGATTAAATGCTAAAATAATTTTTTGCCAAAGGGACGGGATGATACAATAAAGTACAAAGAATTTGTTAGATTTCTCTCAAGGGTTTTTTTTAACCCAGCTCCAGACCAAGATACAGAATGTAGCTGACTAACATCTGCCCTACGGCCTCAAATTATCCTTTACCGTAAGCGATCTATAATTTTCGGCGTTTCTCCTACACGTCAAACATGAAACCCCAGAAGTATTGTATAACTGTCGGGTATAAGGTCAACATGTACTTAGTGTACATGTTACATATCTGTATGCTATATACCAATACTAGAACGTATGTTCTTTATACCATGGTTTACACTCACACCTGAGAGAACTATTAAAACAACACATATATTGTTATAGGCGACATTTACATATATTTCCCTTTCCAATATGTTACAAGGATATGTTCTATATCTACTGTGTGAACACTATAGATCCAAGAAGTGGTATCTTCTCACAATTAATTAAGAGGCCGTGCCAATAAGCATCAAGCTTTAGGTGGAAAGTGAAAAAAATAGAAATTCAAATTGTATACTTTAAAGTAACCCCCTTTGGCTAAGAAACAAATTCCATAAAGAATTAAGTTGTTTGGAAGGCCATTTTTACTGATTGGCATGGAAATTTGGTTGCCATGGCAACAAGGTCTCATAATTGGAAAAATGTTGAAAAAGCAGGATATATGTATGGAAAATTCAAGCATTTATAAAAATGACATTTGTATGAAAACAAAATATATTCATAATATGAAGTATATTTGATTAAAATAAATCATCAATAAACAATCCAAAATTATAGGATGGTTGCTATGGTAACAGTAAATAGCCACATCCCTGACTTCCAAAAATTGACGAAAAATGTGTACTTTTTGTTGAAAAATTATGGAAAATCCGTACATTTGCCATGCAATTTATATTACTGAGGATCATTAATGGATGTTTAAGTAATGAAAGAAAAAATAAAATTGGGTAGAAAATTTAATCTGTTTTCTTAATGGATGACTGAAATTAGGTCATTTTTACACATTTTTATTAGAAAAATAGGGTCATTTCTGTTTGTTATTCTTTCAATGTTGTATTTGTTTCATTCAAAAAAAAATATCACTGCTGGAAGCTTATTGAGTATGCTTAAAATTGATTAATTATATAAAAAGTGAAATTTTAGGACCATTTGTCATCGAAAATATCCCTAGCAACACTATTTATTCCTTAGCAACAGCTTATTATTACTTATATTTCTACTGCCTCCTCTTTCAAATAGAAATAATTATATTGTCACTATAATATGTGAACTGTGACATTACTTGACACCAAAAATACAGTTAATTCCTTTCACCAAACCATATAATATATATGTAAATGGATTTGAGGGAAAAGGCAGATATAGAGACAAAACTGCATCAATAGAAATTCTTTTGCCAACTTTTATTCAGCTTATATAATAAAAAAGTCATCACACTATAAACATATGCCCTCATCAGTCATCACACTGTAAACTTGTGCCCTCATCAGTCATCACACTATAAACTTGTGCCCTCATCAGTCATCACACAATAAACTTATGCCCTCATCAGTCATCACACTATAAACATATGCCCTCATCAGTCATCACACTATAAACTTGTGCTCTCATCAGTCGTCACACTATAAACTTGCGCCCTCATCAGTCGTCACACTATAAACTTGTGCCCTCATCAGTCGTCACACTATAAACTTATGCCCTCATCAGTCATCACACTGTAAACTTATGCCCTAATCAATCATCACACTATAAACTTATGCCCTCATCAGTCACCAAACTGTAAACTTATGCCCTCATCAATCATCACCCTGTAAACTTATGCCCTAAGCAGTCATCACACTATAATCTTATGCCCTCATCATTACTGAGACATCAGTCATCAGAGTGTAAACGTATGCCCTCATCACACTATAACTTTTGCTTCTCACCAGTCATAATTACTTGACTGTAAACATACACTTATTACATCAGTTATCACACTATAAACTTGTATGCCATCATTCAACATACCCTCACCAGACTGAAATATCTTCATTAAACATCCTTTCACAACATTTGATGTCCTCATTAAAAAAATTCAACTAAAATGATTTGTCCATATGGCTTGATAACAGATCTCTGTAGACTCATTTTGTGAATGTATCTGTTCCAAACTGAAATTACAACCAACACACTCTAAGCTTATTAATTTATCTGAATTAATAAGCATCACTTTGGTCTTTTGATATCACACACTTCACCAAACTGTGTTGGTCAGTTCACAACTAAGAGTCTGCACAGTGGTTAAGATGTCCCGACATATTACCACAAGCCCTCCACCTCTTGGATGCGGGTTCGAATTCCATGTGGGGCAGTTGCCAGGTACTGACTGCTGGTTGGTGGTTTTTCTCCGGGTAGGCCGGCTTTCCCCCACCAACAAACCTTGCACGTCCTTAAACGACTCTGGCTATTAAAAGGACGTTAAACTAATATTAAGAGTATCCAGCTTCATATCAATTGCTTGGTGAAAGTAGAGTGATAAAATGTCTGCTAGACAGAACTCCATGTATTTTAAGTATAGAACAAGCGCCTTCGGTGGTATGTACAAGTACTATGGGTCTCGCACTGGTATTTTGTGGAACTTTCTTAACTTGGTACGCCTTGACAATTGGTCCATCAGCAATACCTGATCCACTGAGTCTTTTAATGCAGATGTCATTCTAGAAGTAAAAATAGAAAAAAAATATTTAAAATTTACTACTAATTGATTTCTAAAACAGAATGAATGTTTGCAAAATGAAATGATACAGATAATATTGCCATGGGCAGCACAAGTTTCAGAGTCAACATTTTAACAAATTAAGCTTAATAGAATCAGAATTAGAGACAGAAAAGTTTGTACGGATGGTCAGAGGGACACTACATTAAAAACACACACACACATATTACACTTTTGTGTATGTTTTATAGTGGAACTATTAAATGATAAGAATTGCAGTAAAACATCCAATGATTCAATTCATCCGTGTTTTACTGTTCAAGAAACATTGACACTTAAGTTATACAGACTGTACCGACTGTTTCCAGGTTGGTGTTTTAAACACATATTGGTTTAAGCACTGGGGTGTCAGTCTTTTATATCGTTATCTCAAATATTTAAAATGTCACAATATGAAATATTCTTGTTAAGAGAACAATCAGTAACCTATATTACTAGTATTAGAGTACTTGAAATCATTTCTGTTTTGTCTGACTATACATAAAAATAATTTTATATACCGGTATGTAAATGTTTCTACATAATACATGATATAGTGCATTTACATTGTATATAGAGTCTACATAAGAAATAATTCCTGTACTACTAACGAATTACAGTAATAAATAGCTGTACAGCACTTAAAGGACGTACAGAAACTGAAAACAGAAAAGGAATATCCAACAATCATTCATTCAAGATATTAATAATTTAATAAGTTACTTACACTTACTAAATATTGCATGTTTTTTAATTTTTATTTTTTCATGTATATTTATAATAACTTATACACCTAGATTATTCTAGATATTATAAAATAGTCAGTTTCTTCAAAATTTCCATCAATTTATCTTTAGGCCTACCATATGGTCATGATCAGTGATGGATCCAGAAGGGTTGAAAAAGTTTTGACAATCAGGCAACCGCCCCCTCCACCCACCCCGACCCCCACCCCCACCGGAATTGTCTTTGATTCTGCCACTGATTAATGTACTCTCAACAAACTATATATAGCTATAAGGTTATGTTATGAAAATAAGTATTTCAATTAAGTACAACATACAACTGTTAGGCCTACTAACAAGAATGGCACCGGCAATAGAATAGAATATATGAAGTGATTTTTGTTGGAATTCATTCAATTTCTGTCTCATTAAAACATTTGCATAATAAAAAAAACTTACCAAAAGTAATCCTGTCACTTCTTCTCCATTCCTCCGCACATATTAAGGCCAAAAACATAGTTAACAGCACATTTATGCAGGCTTGAAAACATGCTGTTCTGTAAATAGATCGCCTTTTGTTGTTTCATGAATGGAGAGTTCCAGGCAAGGGAGGTAATTATATACTCAATCACTGGCTAGACTGGTTCCCGCCTCAGTTACCTCCCTTGCGTACGCTTCACTGAGGACCGGTAGCGAGTAGCCATCTTGAGTGGGAATTCCAACTCCAGAGTAGTGCGCATCATTTCCGCGCATGATATGTCATCATGGAGACGGCTACTTCCGTTAAGAGAAAATAACGTCATTAACGTCGTTCCTATGAACACTCTAAACTCTGTTAGCACGAAATGATTTCAAAACTTAAGATCTTATTTACTTTTGTTTATATATCGTTCAAATAAATTATTTATTCTTTACGTGTAGATCCGTCGCTTCGTGCGTAAAGGGGTTTCCCACGCCTAAAAAAAGTGATGCCAGCGAACCGGATATGTAGATTGACCAATCAAAAAAATCATCATGGTTACCCGCTACCGGTCCCTAGTGAGCGGAGCGCAGCCTGGCGGAGAGTAGAGAACTAAGGGAAGGGAACCAGTCTAAATCACTGGCAAGGGAGATAATCCAAATGCTAAATTATGCCAAATTTCAGGAAATTCACAGGAAAAATATATAATTTATTCTTTCAATTTCATTTTTCTACCCAATTTTATTATTGATTATTTTTAACCAATTAATGCTTATTGTTTTAGTATAAATAACATTATCAAGCAATGTATGGATTTTGAGAATTTTTTCTTTACTTTTAGCAACATTTCAACATATTTTAACTAATATTTTGGGGGTTTCCGGCCTCTTGGATCTTAAGAAAATTATGAAAACATATTTTTTGTTAATTTTTCACACGCCTATAAGGATTTAATCAATTTAAAATGTTGTGCATTATGAAACATGGCATAAATTTTAAGAAATTTCGTTATTTTTAGATTAATGCATTTTTTCAAATACATAATTGTATATACCCCCGGTTGCCATGGATACAAAAAATATTTTTTCATATCAACCAACTTTTTATGATTAGTTCTTTATATATAACAAATAAACAAACAATCATCAACTTCTGTGATTTTCACACTTTCCACTAATATAGTGTACGAAGCTCGATGCTTATTGGCACGGTCTCTTAAACATATCAAAAGGTCTTCTGTGATATCACAACTGACATTAAGGTGGGGATATCTATACTGTCCTTGTTAACTATTTCAAACACTAGCATTGGTAAAAGTTAACGGGATTAGACTTAAGGCATTGTCTATAAAGGTCTTCTCCCTTGGTAACAATACATGTAACGATTCATGAATTACATCAAGGGTACATTGTCTATCATCCTACCATCAATAAACAAACCACCACACTATCTTGTAGTAGGTAACAAAGGTCATTCAATGTAAAGTCTATTTGTTATTGGATATGTATCAATGATAGGTCAGGTGTTTCTGTCAGGAATAGAAAGGACACGTACGTCTCATTTAGGGAACCTCATAGAACTCTGATGCTGCCTCAGTAAGTTATTGTCTTTTGTTCATTTGGGGAATGTAATTAGAATTTATCGTATGCAGAAGTATTTTATGCATGTAAGTATAGAGTATGACATTCCACCATGGCCTTGTGCGGATAAAGGGGAGCTATAGTCGCCATTGATGAAATTAACTTTTCAATATGGTGTCAATTCTATAATTATTTAAACATTGATGTCACTATCTGACAAAACTTTGCAAACAAAATTTATTTCATAAACCGATGAAATTAAACGGTAGTGACAACAATGCTTATAATTAATTTTCCAGATTTTCCAGCGATTATTTTCTTTTTTCTAAATCAGTCCCAGCGTCAAATTCTCGGAATTGCTTAGTGCTATGAAAAAAAGCCGGCCAATCAGAAATCATGATTTATTATAAAAACGAAGAAAAAATGATTGAGAAATAATTTGAGAAAAAAGCCCCGTTACACATTTGTAGGAACCGCAAAACCTCAACTAAATTTCTGAAAATACCCTTTGGGCCAAAAATTTCATAGACAGGTAATAGTTCAAGCCTGGTGATCGCGTCTGGTCAACCGGTTTTAAAAGTTAAATGGGTGGGTGGGCAATACAAGTACACGTAGATGTGTATATATACGAAAAAAATATGCCAAGTCTGTTTTCTCAAAGGAGATAAACAAGAGTGCAATTGGATTATTGTGGTCACGTTTTTGGTGCGAAATTCAATAAAAGATGTCAGCTTCCACGAAAAAGCTTCGTAAGATGGTTACAATTTTTTTTATTTACATGTGTATGGTTATGAGATGAAATCAGTATCAAATGGCCAGACTTGAGACGCCAATTAACCTAGACAGTGGCAAGAATTTTTACCTGTTTTTAGTTTTGATTTCTGGAAAAAATTACATTTAACAATTTGAATTTTATTATGGTTTCTAGATATTTCCATTTAAAAACATATTGGCGTTTAGAATATTATAACAAATTAATGTTTATTTGACAATAACGGATGGGATGTGTTGTTGCTACAATCAATTATGTTTAAAGATATAGATTTTTTGGCCTTGGAAACATATTGTCCCAGCTATGAAAACGATATCTGTGACGAGATATTGTGAGAAAGTGTGGTTGGCCGATACCCAGATAAGCTTATCAATGTTTCAACCGAAAGGGTCATTGGCTTCTTTTACAGCCTGGCAGTTAATAAAACACATTATCAAATGAGTCACGTGTTCACGTTATTAAATGTGAATCATAAGGTTCCTGACGAGTGACAGAGGAGAAAAAATGGTGATATCACCGTCAATGACACCTAAAATTCAACATGAAATCACCTTATCGTTATGACCAGATAACACTGTTGAATGTGGTCATTAAAGTGATGGTATCGTGGTTTTCGTCAAACATCCCATAACATCGGACAGGTGATACTGTTTAACACTGAGTGATGACCAAGGAGGCCAATGACGCACAAACTTCGTTTCACAGGCAAATCTTCGTAATTACACTTAAAGTTATTTGTGTCATTACTAGGTGAAAATTTTGATAGTCTGAGTATATTTTTCTTCTATAATCTATCGACAATAATAACATTGTATGAATGAAAATGTGAAAATACTTCAAATGCAGAGACAACATAAATGATGCCATATAAATAAAATTACAACACAGATTTATTGCACTGTAAAATTCCTGTTTTTATGTCTTATGCATGTTAAGATAAACACATACCTGCAGGAATGATTTCAGTTACTAATAACAATGTCAAAATGAAATTGTGTACCACAGCTTGGCTTCACGGTCTCATCTATGTATTTATTTCAATGCATTGTGAATGTTAATACATGTATAATGATTTTTGGCTGTCAAAATATCTTCTTTTTTGACGTTGTAAAAGTAATACCTTTACATTGTAAGTATTGAAATTCTAAAAATGTTGGTATTTTTGGTGAGGAATAAGATGTTAAAAGCTCTTATTGATTCTTGAGTATGAAAATAACCGTTCATTTAATTCATCGAGTTGCATAATTTATGTATATTCTTGGTTTTGACACCCTCGGAATCCACATTTCTAAACTCCACAACGCTCCGTTTATCAAACCGTAATCACATGTAGGCTAGGCGGTTTGTTATGTTGTAGGTACGCCGACTAAAGGAAGATAACAATTAGATAAAATCGGTTATTGGTGACGCATTTCTACCGTCCCAAATGGAGATTTGTACTACTGTATATACATTTTAATTGAATAGGACGAGACCGTCCCGCATATGTCTTCCCCTATCTCATAAACAAAAATATGTTTTCCTAAATGAAAAAGTCTCTGTTTGAATTCGGAGAAGTGCTTTTCACCTCTTAGTTTCCGATCACGTGAATGGATTATTAGATTTCGAAAATGTACTTACAAATAAATGTACTCGGAGACCCGTACATTTTTGTTTTGTTTCTTTGCACCTAACGAAACACACACGCTGCGTACATTTCTGAATAGAATGCTTTTCGTGAGATAGATGACAAAAACGTTCTGAATCATTTGGTTGAAAGTTAATTAAATAGAATCGTACATGCATGGATTTCCTTTTCTTATTAACAATCTTAGATTAATGATATTTTAACACTGCACATTTGATCACGTGACTATCGAGTGTGAAGAATTATTAGTGTTAGAATCTTAATTGAGTAATGTGCTATTCTAGTGCAGAAATGTAGGCTTAGAATAAAGGGATTGCTATCAGATCCTCATAAATGAGATCATACCCAGATGTGTGTTTCCTTCTGCTATTTCCGCCATTTCATATTTCGATGGAGTATCGTTCGCCAAAGCATATTAGTTATAACTGTTACGAAAAGCAGTATGAAAAGACGTTTTTTTATACTTTACAGTGCTTTCGTGTTTGTATTTGTTGACTGAATGATGATTTAATGATAATGGTCATTACGTTATGGGGAACCCTTCGATATAGCTTCAACGATACACAATTGTCGACAATATACAGATATGAACGTCGGACGTGCAGACACCACCAGAAATCAGCTACTGATGATTCGGCCATGCCGTGGTAACTCCCAATTACAGAAGGGAAAAGATTACCAGTACACTGTATTTTTTCGACGTCCTTTTTATGACATATATAAAAAAACTCCAGACTGTAAGTAGCCTGCAAGATAGTATTAGTCTGGGAAAAATTATCTTCTATAACATTGTGTTATTATAGTATCAGTTTACACGGTGCCCTTAGATATTTATTTTCAGTTTTGGCGTGTTGTGGTAATCTTTAATAGCTGTTTTAGTTGTGTTGTGATTTCTAGTCTTTGGTTATATTTTACCGAAACGTTTTAGAGGTTCATAATATTCTTCTTATGTTATGTTAGAGCGAAAGGCATTTCTCAGTGAACTAGTCTTATCTGACTTCGACCCAGTCAAAAATACATATATATTGTGTACAGATCACCGTAAAACAAAGCGTGCCGCGCTAATATATAGAAACGATCTCGGTGTGAACATTTTAATACAATATGTCTGAAAAAAGCATTTGGTGGAGTACGATGCGCGGTAATGGTTAATATGATTTCTTATCAATTCTGGAACAGAATATCGAATTAGTATGTAAGATTAAATGTAATTATATTGTAGTTCATAACGCAAATGTCATATGCATATAATTTCCACAATGTGTTTTGCTTACTGACATATAGATTTTACATAACCATTTAAAAGGTAAAATCGTCTGTACTAGGCTAAGTGTAGACTGTTTGCAGAATTACGAATGGCCCCAGTTTGTTGAGGATAGGTCTATTTTGAATGAAAAGAAGACAAGTTTTAGTTACACGCCCATCAGCCATTCTGTATCACCATTTCGATATCATCAAATATTTGATTTTATTACATTTTTGCAGTGAAATATAAGGTTTTACTTTGAACATAAAAGCCTTATATTTCAGTCCTAGCTAGTAAAATATCAATTTTGATTTTAACTCGCTTTTGACCTGCCGGTATGCAGCATTGGCATTGAAAGTTGATTATTACACTCTATGTCTTTGTGTGCGAAAATAACGTCATATTTGTGTAGAAATATGACGTTATGCTCACAAAAATACAACGTAGTAATCGCAATGGCAAAAAAGTCTGTAAAATACAATTGCGGAATAACATTTTGAGGTACTAGAAGCGATGATTTTCTGTAAATGGTAACGAGAAAAACATGTAATTAAAGTAATATTCCTTATTTCTTGATGAATATTAGTCATATCTCATCTTCTCACTCGTCAAAAATAAAGTTTCCATCTCATTCGATGAAATATAACGGGTATTCATCAGGAAACCAAGAATATCCTTCTATGTATTCTGCTTAGGTGAGATCAAAATAGATTTGATATACACTGCATGTATTGGCAGGAACAATGCTCATAAATGACTGTTTAAATATACCAACCAAAGGTTGTTCATCCTTTGGATAAACAAATGCAAGGTCAAATGAAAGCGTTGTATTTCAAATCATTTTTTATAAATACATGTGTATTCCAGGGTTAACTCCATACAGACATTCAAAATTAAGTGTATGTTTGATAGATGTATCATATATCGATGCTGTGTATTCCATAACGCTTGGTTTACACTATGTTCCCGGCGGCCACGGCAGCCCCGTTTCAGGCCATCGTGGACAAAACGTGGTGACCGCGAGACAACGTGAGACAACGCAGAAGGACGTGATAGACAAACGTGAGCGGTCGTGATAAACGTGGATACCGTGGCAGTTTTTTAAACTGTCAAAAAATTTGCCACGGCAGTCACGGTACAGATGGTGAACGCCACAGGACGCAATAAAACGGGATTGACGTAACAAAACGTAACAGTGCGTACGAGACCGTAATAGAACTTCAAGACGGTCCGTGGTAGAACGGGCAGCAAGCACGTTCCCCGGAATCTTACGTTGATTTCAAGTTTTGTGACGTTCTGTTGCGTTTTTTCATGTTTTATCACGGTTAATACAAATTGGCTGCACGTTTTGTGCCGTTTTGTCCAGGTTTGTCAAGGTTTTTACGGCAAGCCAAGGTGGATGAAAACCGTTTTGATGCGTTCTGTCAAGGCATCTCACGGCTTATAGCGGTTAAAAGTCCGACGTGATACGGCTTGTTACGTCTTATTATGGTCTTACGTTGCAAGCAAAATATGATGGAGCATCATTATCTGGCCTGGTACATATTTGCTACTTCATTGAATTATTTTTATTAATAAATAGAAATAGTCATTTTCAAACACATTTAAACCCTCAAATTATACCAAAGCTATTATTGCAATAGGCAGATTAAATGAGTACAGAAAAAAATATTTGCGTAGAAACACTTGGCTATAATAATTATATATTTATACCAAATATATTTTAACAAATCGTGTAATTAAAACGTGTTTGAAATGACATTTTCGGCAATAAATATTGTTTCAGTTGCTCCAAAAAGCCCGGCATCAGACTTTTATCCTAGTAAGCCTTGGCGGAGCGTGAAAAACGTATTGGAGTTCGATCAAAACGTGTATAACGTAGCAGACCTCATCAGATCGTAACAGACCTGGAGAGAACGTAGTGGTACAAATGTATCCTTGATAGACCGTGCTAAAGCCGTAGTGTTCCTTTTAACCTCCGGGAACAGCACTTTCCCCTATATCCACGGTCCACCACGTAATCCGTAAAAGACCATGGCAAAACTCCACAAGACCTCGCTCAACTTGAATAAAGATACAAAAATAGCCAAAATTCTACGGCGCACCACGTTTCGGGCAAACGGGGCTACCGTGGTCGCCGGGAACATAGTGTAAACCTAGCAATTACATGAGATAAAATTAGATGACATTCAAAACGTAGATCATATAATAAAATGACGATAATTAATCTTAACTTATCTTCTCCTGGTAGACAACTTGTTAGATTGTGAAACATATTCTTTTTAAATCAGTATTCCGTGTGTATTGATAGTGTTGCTCTTCAATAACGTTAAGTTCGCGTTGTGACTCTGAGCATCATTACCATTAAAGTTTTGGTTTTTACTTTCTGTTGATAACAGTGCCATCCATCGGCAGCTGCATGACAAACAAACGTGTGAAAGCAAGCAAAATAACAATTAAGATTGAATCGTCGTAAAAGTGATTTTGTTTCAAGTTTTCGGTGATTCTAGTGTTCGCACACATTTTAACCTGAAATGACACCATTTGTTATTATCACAGTAAAATGAATAGAATGGAGGAGAAGACATTTAGCAGATACTAACGTTTTGTGGATTTGTAAGAGATTTTACATGTTAACCATTCTCGCTGCCATGATAATTGATTTCAGACCAAACGGTTCCTCTAAGGATAAACTGAATAGATTGTATTCTGAATAAATCGCGTGGATTATGAGGAGAATACACTTTGATTTTACATATATTCAAGGCCATCCTGTAATTCCGTATTTGTTATGGACTCCTTTGTCTATAAAATCATAACGTCTTACTGTACCAACCAATCAGAGGTGGCATAACAATCCGCAACTTCATCAATATGGTATAACACATTTTAAAACAATGGAAATGTTCGTTACAAACAAAATGGCATCATAAGTTAATAATGAAATAATTTCCTTGATTTCTGCGACTACCTCCTCGTTGCATTTACGTTAGTTTGGTACTTGTGCTAGACAAATGCCTCAAATAGTAAAATGTCCGTTCAAAGTAGACATCGAGCTTAAAAAATAACAACTTTGATTTAAATCTGCATGAGACGATTTTACGTTAGACATTCCTGAGAAATGAGCACTTAACTGCCTTTTCGATCGAAGGAAAATTTGTAGCTGCATAAGTTTCTTTCAAGGAGATCCGTTCAAACTTTCATTGTTGTTAATGCAGGAACTTGCAGTAATGTGTTGAAATCATATAGGATCGGCTTGAGAGTTCTCCGACGTGAAATTGATGGCATAGCGACAAAAAGTACCCAACCTACAAAGCCTTGCCCACACCATCTAACAGATACTAACATCAGCGTATATGGATACCACTGATGTGGAGTTTTCTCATCGGAAACACTCCCTATGTGCCAATGCAGATGTGTGATATATAGAATGCAAGTATATGCAATTCAACAACATAACCCATCAATTTCCTATGTAGTGATGAAAGTGGAAGTCAATTACATCCTATTTTGAAATGTTACATACATTACTATTCAAATAGTTTTGCAATGAATAAACAGATTTCTTTTACTTCTGTCGTAAGCAAATCATGATACCAATTATTGCATGATCAAAAACAGTCTAATGCACAAGTCAAATTCTGTAAAAGATATTTGAAAAACTTTATGGAGGAGCGTTTACGTAAACGGATTCTACCAAATTTTCTTCAACCAATCTATTATTAAAAGCATGAATAAGACGTCCCTGTGTACCTATTGTATGTTTCTTCTACTCACCACTGATGCCATGGGACGGACGCTATTGCGGGAATACTAATCAGAGAAATAACGAGAAATGCATTATCGGTGTGAACAGGATAATGTAATGACGTAATCACCTAAACCATGGACATGTCGGGATCCATTGTACCTTTGGGAACAGGTAATAATGAGTCAGGATCATTTCAACAGGGATCGCAGCCTCCATCATCTACCTGATCCAGGTATGACTAACCCCTCTATGGAGTTATCTGGGTAATGTTTGCGTCTGGACCGCGGTTTTTGATCATATCAATAGCAAGTTTATGTTGTTATGTCAGCAGTAAACTACCTGACGCAGATGCATTAAAACAATTGAATTGCAATCATCTGCAGGCTTTCATTCTAATCTGAATTGATCATCAATATGACGCTAATACGTGCAGTGTCAATCAACTGGCTCCACATGCAATGAAAATAAAACAAAGAGGTATACAGATCAGCTATGCGGATACCATTTTAGTACCAAAAAATCTATCACTTATTCATCAAAAGCATCAATTGTATATTTGTTATCATACGATAATGTATCCATATTCAGGAATTTGTATTGTAAACTATCTGGCTAAAATACTAAATGAGTCATTAAGCATTACATATATGTTTTGTTTTATATTGTTATACAGTTTACTAAATGCCTTTGTTTCGTAAAACAAAATATAGAATGATTTTGTATCTGAAATTTGAAGCAGTCGCTACACCACACAGTTGTTATAACAAATGAGTTTCAGACATATGCAATTAGCATAACATATCCACCATAACATTTGGCAAGAGTTACTGGTATTGTTTAAAAGCAACTTTTCATAATATATATTAACTAGTAAATTGTATGCAAATGAATTTTAAACATTATAATGTAATATTGTATTGTTATTAATTTGTTTAGTTACATACAGAGTAGAATGAGTATGAAATCCTATCAAGCTACATTTTGATTAATTTTAATTTTGTTTCATAGAATGATTTTAGCCATGGAGTCGTTAAACAATTTATGTCAAGAATAAATGTTTATAGCTTCCTTCGACAAAAAATACGTAACATGTACAATGTAAAGTCATCCTATCAAAATACACAAATACTAATTTAAGTAACATTTCAAGAAGCATTTCCGCTAGTTGATTCCAAACTCATCATACTAATTTTTGCATTTAAAAGTATATTATCACATATTACAGTGACAGAAATCACCACGCATTGATGGTCAATATGTTTTGACATTGCACTCTCTGTAACCCCAATAGATGTGAGATCAATTATTCCCCTGGCTTGGTCATGAGCTAAATTAATGTTTGCATGTTGAGGGTAGGACAGTATATCAGCATACATCTGGGTACAGTAAATATCAGTAACAATCTACCAAACACCGGCGTGAACCTCCCATACTATAAATATTTCAAAACTATTAGCCACAACTCTACTCCATTTACACCTGTATGTAGTGTTCACTAATCCATGGCACAGTGGTTTTTCACAAGCAGCCACGGTTTATCCAAATGTAGCCTCTCGCTACACATTCAAACTAAGACTAAGACCAACCTTCCCAACGACCTGTGAACACTATACTGTCCCTTAGTGTTGTTCCCACAACTTTGACACAGTGATGTTTTCTTGCTGTAACAGTTATATAGTGCTTATTTCAAAGGGATATCGATGCTGTTTTCTGTCTATTTTGGTGATTGAGATTTTGGTCTCTGATTCAGAGAAGATGTTGTCTATAAAAGTACTTGATTCACTATACTTATCAGTTTTTCTGCACTGTATTTATAATAACGAAAAAACACTTAAAACATGTTATTGATAGTCGATACTTAAAATCCCAAAATTGTATACAAGCAAATCTCTAACTTTTCAAGGGCGAGAGATTTGTTATGAAATTATATGGCAAAAACACTCACACCATATATGCATTTTAGTACCATATTACAAAATTTTAGTCAGTTTTAAATACGCTAAAAAGTGTCTAAAGTCTATGATATCCCTTCTTTTATAATGTAATTCTATAATCATGTGTCCAAAAGTCTTCATACAAACATGTTTTTCTTTGCCAATGCTTTTTTCAACGAGCAACACCTTTTTAGTACAATTTGGCGTAAAAGAAAAAGAAAATCACAAAACAAATGAAATCTTTTCTAAATCAAGGTAGAAACAATGAATACTATAAATGGACATATCCTTATATCATACGTATAGCTGCTGTAACCACTTCCTTGTGAATACGTTATAACCATTATAGAATGTGTAGATAAGATTTTACATTATACATTTCTACAAAGTATTGATATCCAGAAACTCAACGCCCACCTTAGTTGAATACCTTTTCCCATTTTGCTTGTTTATTTATTCATTGTTGGGTTATATATATATATATATATATAATTATTTTATCTATGAATTATAACATAACTACTGCATTTTAATCAAGAATATCCACATACGTATGACGCTGAATGAATCATTCCGTTAAATAAAACAAAATGGCAGGCCAGTTATGAAGGTCACAATCTTTTTTGATACTTCCGTCAATGAAATAACATATACTTCGCTACATATATATTTCCCTTACAAGGGGCCGAGGTGGCCGAGTGGTTAAGATGTCTCGACATATTACCACAGACCCTCCACCTCTGAGTTCGAATCCAAAGTGGGGCAGTTGCCAGGTACTGACCGCTGGCCGATGGTTTTTCTCGGGGTTAACCAGTTTTCCTCCACCAACACACCCTGGCACATTTTTACATGACCCTGGCTGTTAATAGACGACTTAACTAATAATAAAACCCAGTTCCAATAATTACATGGATTTTGTATCTGCAGCATTACGTAATGTATACAATTTAAATATTCGATTTCGATAATTTTGATTTTTGATTTTTTTTTTTTTTTTGTGAAAGATACCGCAAGTTCTCGTACATAATGAACACAAACTTATGATACTGTTTATCACATAATCAAACATTTACATTAGAAGAATCTCACGTCAAAATCCATAGCGAAATTCGCCGTCCTCGGAATCATGGCGTCACGTCATATTTCTTGACCTCACAATGAATTTCCAGCCAATGAAAATTGCGTCAAGTCATATTACACTAGTGGCAAATGCAAACTGCCGGGCGGATTATATGATGGATAGTTATATACAATATTTATGTGCCCGTTCAGTCGCAAGCCTAAATGAAAGCAAAATATCAAACATTTTACTGGATACCATAGTCAGGTTTTGGGAATTATCAATTCATTCTGTCCTTTGTCTTACTTTTGAGTCCTTGGTTGGAAAATGTGAACAAACTTTGTAAGAATGTTTAGCCAAATGCATTCGAACGACTCATCTTGATGTCTTACAATTTACCGTTACATTCATGTCGCTTTATATTTCATAAGAGTTCTATATCGTCTTTGCATATTACAGAGCTACCTTCCTTACAGTTTATTTGAAAGGCATCTATATGAATATGTGCTGACTGTGTAATATTAATATAAAAGTAAAAAGATATGATCTACGAAATATATACACTATGTCTTGTTTATACACTATTTTATAACCTGATGCGCTTTGCGTATTGACTTTCGTATATATATATATCTATATGTGTTATGCATCGTATCACAGGCATGACAAACTAATAGTTGTCCTTCAGAATTAGGAACAGACTAGGGATGCTAAATTTGGATTATTAAGCAAATCGTTCGTATTTAGACCTGTATAAATTCCTTGGGTTGCTTTATAGTAAAAACATTGAACCGGGAGAAAAGATACAATGTACGTTAGCAGGGAGGTAACTCCCACAAAATACTATTTCTGGGAATATAGAAAGACTTCGAAATCGGCAACATCCTTGATAAAATTGTTGCTTTTGGATTATAAAGCATGACTGTAACTAAATCAAGTCTGTCATACAGTTGACTCCCTTGAATACAGCGACCTTTGAAACGAGCTGACAACGCATGCATGATTCATTCAACAATCAATGAATTTGAATAGATCCAGATACTGATATATTTCAAACGCGGAGGTAAGGTATGTGCGCCTATAAAAAATAAAAGTTATCAGATGTCAGTTTGCTAGCAATGATAGATCTTCTCGAATGCAATTCTCGAATGCAAGCATTTTTAAACTATACGAATGATGTCCGTAAATGTGACGACCATATTTATAGGTCCAACGTACCATATTTATAGGTCCAACGTATACTACAAAAGACCGTATTATCATCGATACCAGGTGTCTATATTTGGTTAATCATTGTGAGGTTTTCGATGATCGTGAGTTTAATCTTTCAGCTCACAATCCATTGACTCTTATAGACACCATTTAAATTGCTTGCTTACCAATGTTGAAATATCTTATCATACATGTTAATGATATCTTATAACAAAATCAAATGTTGGTTGCTAAAGGCTGCAATGATGTCAATTCATAGAGAGAAAAAAACCCATTTAAAGCCTATAGTTCGGAGGCGTATTTTTGGCTGAATCGTGGACTTTGTGCTATAAGTATGGAATTTAGTGCACCATTACTATGACATTTTGCAAGTTATTTGAGAACAGGTCTCAAAGCGGATCTTGCTGCTTACGGCCATGGCTGCCATTCTCTAAAAGAGACACGTTAAAAATATAAAAATATTAATATCTTGAAAACTAAATGATGAAGAATCCATTTTTTTTCTATACAGGTCTATATTTTCAGGGTTAATGAATGCAAATATAAACATTAGTAATTGGTAAAAGTCGTCGGCCATCTTGTTTTGTTTTGTTTGTTTTAATTTTTTTTTTTTTTTTTTTTTTTTTTTTTCGAAATGGTCGACATACATATAGAGCACTAGATAGGTGTAAAGGTTAGCTTGCACTTATTGATATTCAATTACATCTTGAAAACTTATCGATATTGAATACCAATTCCTGGTATATATTTTTTCGGGGTTATAAAATATTATGACTTAAGACAAAGCCTATCTGAGAGCGCATCAGTTTATCATTAGTTCTTATGAATGCACGATGACAAGCAACTTTCCATCGTCGAAGTCGAGTTATCTCCCCTCATCCATCAGACGATTAGGATCGGTTTTGACAAGTTATACAATATTGCATCATCACAATGAACAAGATATATATGTACATTAATCATGAAGTAAAAGAAAGGCTTATACACTACAACCAAGGATACAAATGCATAAAGTAAAGTGATACATGCATGACCCCGGCGTAAATACGTTCGTTTACAAAAAAATGGATTAAGTTTACAATATAAAATACTTTACCAGATATACAGAAATTGAGAGCAAGCAATAATATTGTTGATATGGAAACATGCAGACAAATGTACATGAACAAAAATTTATATTATCTTGATCTACAAATTCATGTTTGTTTGTTTTTTTGTTTTTTTTTTCATCTGAGCATGCGAAAATAAGTTTATTTGCTTTGATTTTAAAAGATATAGTAGTAATTTACTGTTTTTACTTTTATTATGTGTTTGAAATACAGATGTGACTATGAGAGACAAATAAATAGATAAGTATTAATACATTACACGTATACATGGCCTTCTAGTAAGGCCACCTAATAAAAATATTAAAGATGCTCCACTCCTGTCAAGTGGTATTTTTTCACTATCAAAAACAGAACCAGAAGATTTAAGCATTTTTCTTCAGTTTCAAAAATAACTTACTTTACACCATTACCACCATTGAAAAGTTTAAGTCTAATTTCAAGTATGAAAAATAATTACATTTTGTAATTTCATCCCGAAGAAATTCCGTGGCACTATTATAGCCTACATGTATGTGGAATGAAGTACTGATTGTGCATGCACCAAAGGTGAAATAAATTATTCTATATCATTTTTTTGTGTTAATAAAGCATATAGATACTGTACACGATTATTGTTCAAATGATGAATATCATTTATGCTCTGTCGGCGGTGGATCATCTTTAAAGTCCAATACAATACACATACACAATGTAAAAACGATATATACACTTTATATACTTTGAACATGATTAAAACTGGGCTTATAGCACATATACATGTACAATGTACAGCACGGAAAATACATATAAGTTTAAAAAATACTTGTAAGTTACATGCATATGTTAATTTTGTTAGTATTATCTCTTTAAATATTATGTGCACGACCAGAGATGTATAGTGATAATAATGTACTTGTAACACTGTAAAATGTTAAAACGTTCCGTATTTTTATCCGTAGACGAGATCGGCCTACAATGTAGTAGCAATTTCAATGTACGTACAAACAAATCTACTCAAGGCGCAGGTACACATGTACCCATGTAAAAATCTACTCAAGGCGCAGGTACAATATATATATACATATATATACATTCTTCCTCGTTTGAAATAATTAATCCTATAGTTTTGTGTACTTTTCTTCAATCAAATGAGAAAATGACAAATTTCTTTAAAACTTATAAAACATCAAAATAGAAATAAAAATAAGATGCCTGTGAAGAGAATCGAACCCCTTCCGTTTTGATATCAAACCGAAAGTAGATAATTTTAAGCATTTTAGTGACATGGTTAGATTGCTTTAATATTCGTGATCACGACCCATTTAAGCGCATTAGTGACCATGAACAGATCCATGTGGCATGTTGCCACCGACGCTACGTACCCATAGATAACGGAACCAGGAAGGTAAATATGTATTATGTATTATGCATACAAAATTTACACATATCGGAATAGTGCGGTGTTTATTTTATTTTTTTTCTTTAGATGCATTGTTGAAGAAAAATATTTTAGAGTTAGACACTTGTCAGCTCGGTGTTGTACCAACCACACATGCAAATGAGCATGCTGATAAAGATTAATGAATGCCCGTGAGACACTTAGTCTTTGAGAATGAACAAGTCACACTGCAATGGATTAGACCTTCGAGTTGATAATAATGGCATTCTTTTATTGTCGCACTCTGTAAAATGTAGCTTTGCATGTAATTAAGTTACATACATGGACATGACTATATACATTTACATGAAGTAGCTCTAAGCTGTCAAGTATCTCCATGAAAGAATCTAACTTTAAATTATACATGTAAGTTACTGAGCACATATTAGCTATACAGATTAATGTGACAAGATGTATATATTTATAAATAATTTCTGGGTTTTTTTCTTTCTTTACACAAGTATCCTAATACATTATATTCATCTATCATACAGGTAATTACAGTTGTGGTTTGATTGTTCTGATGTAAGAATTATGTAAATGTACTTGTAGTTATTGTAAATGCAATTTTTTAATAGCATTGTTGAAAAAAAGTGGAGCAGGATCACAAAAAAATATATTATACATGATGTATACTCAATGTTTCATTGGTGTTGTTATAGGTTGTTCTGATATGGTATGGGATCTAGCAGTAGCACTGCTACCACTGCCCAAGTGTCAGAGATATCATATCCTGAAGTTGATAACACTGTACAAAACAACACTAGATCTAGTAATCCTGAACCGAGGAACAGGTTGAAACAAAGGTCAGAAATACCTGCCATCATGGCACCTAGCAAATCAGAGCCAAAAACCAGGAAGGTGTCTATCCAACCAGGGACACGTTCGCCGCCCCCAGGGAAGAGGGCCCCTGTGCGTACCATATCAAAGATAATACGAGATGAGGATGAAAAGCTGATGAATCGGTTTCCAGAAATGAGGCAAACTTTAGAGGGACTAACAGTGCTCGGATCATGGCTCCTCTCTCTGATAAAAGACGGGGAGAATCCAGAGGAACCAGATTATACTGAGGTGGAAAATGAACTCCAGAAAAAAGTTTTAGATAAGTTTGATAAATTCCAGGATCCGGATCAAAGGAAACTTATGGGAAACCACATGGCAAATCATGGGTAATATATATCATTTTTGCGATAATTAACACCCAGGGTGCTTAAATATTTATAACAAAGGGGGGTGCTTATTGATGAACTAGGATGTAAGTTGAAGACAAAAAAAGTCAGTCATATTAAAATTTTTCTGAACTCATGGTATATTTATCTGTTACAGTAAACATGTATATGCCTTTTATCCTTTGAGATGCATATTATGTTGTGATTCACATGTAAACTCGCAACTTCATGTTATATGAGATACAATGCTGATACTAGAAGCATCATATGTTGTAAAACATTGTTAAATCCATTGGATGAGGGTGTTTATGCAATATCAACTCAGAGATAGTCTAAATATTTAGTTGCTTGAATATATAGTAAAACATAGTATTGACAATTGTTTTGTATTTATAGTTGTTATTTGTTTGGTTTTTTTTTTTAATATATTTTAAATTTATCAAAATTTTTGGAATTTGATAGAAGGAAATAGTAGATTTGAATTTTATAATAAAATAGCTAAATATTTTTGTCTGAAAGCTATATACAATTTTAGTGTGAAAAAATATATATTTATATTGTACTCTGCCTGTTGTTATGATTTTCAGGTTCGTAAAGGCACTGGGTGATTTTTACTTATTTCTAGTAAGAGCCCTTCCTTTGGAGGAGTTTACACTTGCTGATGTTGATGAAGAAAAGGATGACGGAATCACTGTAGTTGAACAGCTGCGACAGATATTTTGGAATTTTTCGGACAACAGTGAAGCATTTTGTGCAGAAGTAGTAGACAGCACGGACATGATTCACATCCTGGTCATTGATCTGATAGCTATGCAGAAACCATCAGAGTTTGAGATGATTAAGGTAAAGATTTTGATTGATATCATTGTCTATATAGAGAAAATTTATACAAGTACATATATTTCATTGTAGTTAAAAATCTGGGTTTTTTCTCTCTACAGAATAATCCAACTATACATACCAAATCATTGTTTTGTTACTATATAGAATAACCCATCCATACATACTAAATCATTGTTTTGTTACTCTACAGAATAACCCATCCATACATACTAAATCATTGTTTTGTTACTCTACAGAATAACCCATCCATACATACTAAATCATTGTTTTGTTACTATACAGAATAACCCATCCATACATACTAAATCATTGTTTTGTTACTCTACAGAATAACCCATCCATACATACTAAATCATTGTTTTGTTACTATACAGAATAACCCATCCATACATACTAAATCATTGTTTTGTTACTCTACAGAATAACCCATCCATACATACAAAATCATTGTTTTGTTACTCTACAGAATAATCCATCCATACATACCAAAATATTGTTTTGTTACTCTACAGAATAACCCATCCATACATACTAAATCATTGTTTTGTTACTCTACAGAATAACCCATCCATACATACAAAATTGTTGTTTTTGTTACTCTACAGAATAACCCATCAATACATACAAAATTGTTGTTTTTGTTACTCTATACAATTATGGCCCTCTGTGGAGGGATACATCTAGAATTGTCTCCCTGGAAAGAGTTATTTTCTCGAGGGCTTCGCCCTCGAGAAAATAACTCTTTCCAGGGAGACAATTCTAGATGTATCCCGACACATAGGGACATAATTATTTTATTATACCGAACAAAATCAAAAGAAAAAAAATCTCTGTTAAAAGAATCCATGAAGATATTTCCCAACAACAACGTTGTTAAATTCGTTGGGCTACAAAAAAATAAACAACAGCGTTGCCATTGTTGGTTGACGTTGCAGATGACGTCAACTTCCGGTCACGTGCGGAGCTTCCAAGGGGTTATTTCCCTGGGGTTATTTCCCTCGGGGGTTATTTCCCTGGGGTTATTTCCCTCGCCTTCCAATTCCGGGGGAAACATCTAACTTATTCAATGTCATGTGATCAAGTTTAATCCAATCAGAACATTCTAAATGAAAGTGAGGTATAATAATACTATATTATATCCCCTATCCATACATACAAAATTATTGTTTTTGTTGCTCTACAGAATAACCCATCCATACATACAAAATTGTTGTTTTTGTTACTCTACAGAATAACCCATCCATACATACAAAATTGTTGTTTTTGTTACTCTACAGAATAACCCATCCATACATACCAAATCATTGTTTTGCTACTCTACAGAATAACCCATCCATACATACTAAATCATTGTTTTGTTACTCTACAGAATAACCCATCCATACATACAAAATTATTGTTTTTGTTACTCTACAGAATAACCCATCCATACATACAAAATTATTGTTTTTGTTACTCTACTGAATAACCCATCCATACATACTAAATCATTGTTTTGTTACTCTACAGAATAACCCATCCATACATACTAAATCATTGTTTTGTTACTCTACAGAATAACCCATCCATACATACTAAATCATTGTTTTGTTACTCTACAGAATAACCCATCCATACATACTAAATCATTGTTTTGTTACTCTACAGAATAACCCATCCATACATACTAAATCATTGTTTTGTTACTCTACAGAATAACCCATCCATACATACTAAATCATTGTTTTGTTACTCTACAGAATAACCCATCCATACATACAAAATCATTGTTTTGTTACTCTACAGAATAACCCATCCATACATACAAAATCATTGTTTTGTTACTCTACAGAATAACCCATCCATACATACTAAATTATTGTTTTGTTACTCTACAGAATAACCCATCCATACATACAAAATTATTGTTTTGTTACTCTACAGAATAACCCATCCATACATACTAAATCATTGTTTTGTTACTCTACAGAATAACCCATCCATACATACTAAATCATTGTTTTGTTACTCTACAGAATAACCCATCCATACATACTATATCATTGTTTTGTTATTCTACAGAATAACCCATCCATACATACTATACCATTGTCTGCATTTATCATAATTAGGCAAGTCTAAACAAGAAATTGAAAAGTTTTGAATTTTCAGGATCAGATGAATGTTTTCTTAATTTCAATCCTTACTTTACTTCTTTTGAAACTAAAGAGGGAAAAGATTTATTAGCCATGTAAGCAGATTAAAAGAAATTATTTTAAGAACATCCCTTAGCTAAATAAACTCCATTCATTTTCCATTCTTTTCACAGTTTTATTCTGAACAGTGGTTTTACAGTGTTTTTCCAGTTATCACTTTTAGGTAAGATAACTGCCATTGTGGCTCTATGCAGTTAAAGTCCAGTTATTTCCCAGTTACCATTCAATATACATTACTTTCACAGTTGTTTAGCAGTTATTTGCTAATTTGTGCAAGTGAGATTTTCCAGTTTTGTGACCTCACAGAAAACTGGTTAAAAACCGGTTTTGGAATGGCAGAAATTATCAGTACCAGTATACCAGTTTATGATGTCATAAATAACTGTAAATAAACTGGTCTAGGATGGAAGCATTGATGATAAGAATAACTGGAAAATAACTGCTATAAAACCTGTGATTATAACCCAGGTGGTGAGAAGGGGGAGGGGAAGGAGGCTGGGGGAGGGGAAAAGAATGTGAGAAGTAACTGTAAACTATGCAGACACTCTAATCAGGTCAACTTTGAGGTCTCAGGATTTAGTAAAATAGCTAGAGGGCATGGTGAACTAAAGAGATGCCTAACATCATTTTATCTAAAAAGTAAAATTTAAAATTATTCCTTTAATAGGATACACAAAGCTATATATTGTATATCAATTTATAGCCTATAACTTTTTCACATGTTATATATATATTGATTTCTTATACAAATTTAAGATATGTTAGGGCCACATAATCAACCATGCATACCATATCATACAAACCCAGAAACAACAGAATCCATTGAAGTAAATCCCAGAGTGAAGGTTCAATAACCAAATATGTTACACATATAATTCACTTTCAGTTGTTTCAAAATAAGTTAATTGCATTCTACATACTTATATTAAACAATTCATCCATTGAAATTCACTTAAAAATATCACAAAACAATAGATAAAAATGTAAGAACATTTTCATCATTTCCTGAAAACTTCAACAGTTGCAGGCATTCCATTTTCTTTTCTTAATCAAAGCAGCTTTTCTTGAACAATTTAAGGATCTGTGCTCAGAAGAATATGTTGCAGATGAAGGCTGTCCCATATATCATGTACATGCAGCCACAGCAAACTAACTTTCAAAATGAGAGGAAGTTGCTTTCCATTGGACAATATATTGAGGCTCAAATTTGCCCCCACTCCACCCCCTCCCATATCCCCCACTCCTTTCAAATTCTTCCTGTGGGCTTGACCTATGTCCTGCTGTGGCTATGTACACAAGTACTGTTGATGGTAGCATTTGATAACTGGTTACAGAGAAGATATATCAGAAACGGTTATTTACAAGAACTGTTTCAGAATAAAACTGGTAAATAACTGATGTTTTGATACAGTGAAATTCCAGTTATCTAAAAACTGCATTTTGAATGGAAATTTTTTAGCAGTTAAAACATGGTTTTCAGAAAACTATCTTTTAACTGTACACACAAAACTGGTATGAAGAAATGTGAGGAAAGAAAACCGAAAAATGAATGGTAAATGAATGGAAACTGTATTTTAACTGGGATTTAACCGGAATATTACTGGTAAATTCACAGTTATTTTTACTAAGGGATATCTTAAATTAGGCCAAAGGATTTAATTAAGCGATATGTAATTGCATAATATAGTTTTTTGTATATTTCATTATTTCCCAAATGTGTTTTTCATCTTTCAGCAAGAGCACCAGGTAATTGCTTGAAAAACCAATTCAGACAATATTATATACCACTGTATCAGTGTACATACAATTATAATTATAGTAAGGGTAATCTCCCTTTGCATGTTCTGCTCTGTTACATGTAGTTGGCCCCTGATTGGAAGTGTCACTGATATTCATGTATTTGGAATTCAGTCATTATTATACAGGAGACACATTTGGTATAGAAATACAAGTTTACCCTGTCTCTTTGGCCAACAGATGTTCAATAAAATTTGTTCTGATTCAATTTTCTTTGTCCATTATCAAGCTGTGGTTTCCACCAGCTGTCATTCCTGTAATTTTAACATTAATCAAAGTACTTAAGGTACTAAAAGGTGGCGACTTCATAAAATGTTTTTGGTGAAATTAAAGGGATGTGAATCAAAGATGTTTAAAATGAAAATCGAAGAAGTTTCTACAAAACTGGACATACCATGTAGAATAAATTGTTATCCTTGTTATAGGCAATATTTTGTATGGTATTCCATAGGAACATGAATATCATAAATCACTCTTATTCAAGCATATACACATTACATCTAGTTGAATTTGATAAGATATGTCTTTGGTCAGCATCATTGTAGGAGGTAAAATTGTGGAGAAGTTTTGGTTTATCTTATCATATATTCTGTTACCAACATACCTATATCTCTTGTTGACTGGTTAAGACCATAATCAACATCAAGGTTTAGGCTGGTTTAGAGCATTGTTTACCATACTACGATGGTCACAGAATGTAGTCATACTCCCCACATATGTGTATTCCTCATTTCTGAAGTGAATTTCATCTTTGTGATAACTATTCTATAGAATTAATAAAATAATTATGTATGCATAAACCATTTCATATCTGAATAACGCAGGGATAAGGTGAAGGGGCCAGCTAGGTAACTAGGTATAGATCCCATTTATGTGTACAGAATTAAGAGAGTTGTAACAGAACTTTTGGAGGGCAGTGTATATGTATATACAATATACCTGAAATTATATTGACTGTTTAGTCTCTGTCATTTATTTCCTGTGTAAAGCTGACAATGTAATTCAACCTTGACAGAAAGTTGGACCACCAAACCTAGAAACAATGGTAACAGAATGTATTCATACTGGTCACACATGTTTCTGACAATTAATTTCAATATTGTGATAAATATTCTATCACAATTTATGTGTACAATGGTACGTCATAAAAAAACATTTTATACCTGCGTTGTATTTTGACATACCATGCCCGGTAATTGCTTTAGCTTAGAAGAAACACACAGGTTTACATTCTGTCAAGCATGTATACATGAGAGCACAGGAATTTCGGGACAAAAAGTAGATGTGATCCCAAGAGGTGGAGACATAGTCCCCACCAAATGTCTCCAACAAAATCTAGTTGTGGTACAGTTCAGGCTTCTAGTATTATATTGCTAGTCAAAGATTACATGCATGTTAATGTAATATATTGCCAAGGTGTGGATAGGCTACAGCTTTTCAAGGATTGTCATGTCTATGTGTGTCGATTATCCTGTTTTATCACAAGGAACCTTAATTGTGTGTTAGACATTTCTAATTTTAATGATCAAATATATGCTTTGTGATATATCTTGATTATAAAACAATATTTTGTGTTTTGGTACATTTATGTCATTCTAATATCTATTGCTGTTTTTGTTTATTGCAGTATATTTATGTTAACTGCTTTTCATTTGTTTGGTATATAATTCTTTGAAACAAAGATTAAGCAATTCCTTTCTCTCAACTTACAATGATTCAAAACAATGATAGCTATTCCTTTCTCTAAACTTATACATCATATGTCGACTTTTCACAGGAGGATTCGTTCCCGTTTCTGTCAGCTGTAGGGATTCTACACAATGTTGCTCGATCTGGTGTAACTAAGACCTGCTTCACTGTCACTATCAAGGAGAAAGGAGAATCTGAAGGCACCCCTACCAATGTTATGGATGTCCTTACTCCATTTCTAAAGTCAAAGAATACACGTAAATACTGTATATTATTAATAGATCTATTATTTGATTTGTTGTATCTACATATATTTACATTGCCACTGTACAGTGCCTATATGTTTCTATACTAAGCTCAATCTATGATAATTTCCAATATTAACATTGTCAGTTATAGGCTTTGGCGTGTTAATACCTTCATAAGAGTCCAAGAAGTCACAAAAAGACAGTGTTTAAATCTGTGTGAGAAATCACTGAAAAAATACTGAAATATTCTTAAAATTGATCATTATGAAAACATATTCTAATAAGAATGTTTTAAATGGATTGAGGTGTTGTATTTATCTTTGTATATCCACTTTATCGATAGGACTATTCCATCAACTATTATTGTTTAGTTGATTGTCCATGGCAACATACCAGAAGGAACTGGCAGCCATTCTTTTCTGCCAAATCATGGGCTGTTCAATCAAGTAGTATTTTTCTATAAGCAGACATATAAGTTTAATTTTCATACTTTATTCTTAATGTGCACCATTGGATATGCTAGAACACTGAATGTATGTTACACACCAATTAATGTAAAAAATATGGCAGCCAATGCTTAATTGATATATGCCTATTATACTATTGTATTGAATGTTTTGTTTAAACATTAGAAACAAATATGTCTTTGGGATTACCTGCTTGTTATGAGACTTAAATAACTATAAAAATATCATACCGGTTAGGTGATTTTACATATGAAAACCTGTGTATGGCACTGATGGATTTGACATCTTATGTTACGAAAGGTGATACAGTACATAATGTACTTCCATGCAGTCATGTGAAAATTTCAAGTGGAATTCTGATATGTAATTTTGAGTACAGCATTATTAACAATGTCATGTAGATGAATTATACATCTTAAAAAATCCTGACATTGAGCTATTAATTCTTCAAAAATCTTTAATAATAAGTAAATTAAAAGGATAAGAAAACTGACTAAGACATATTCTTGTGTTGATGATTTTCTGGATTTTGTTTTTGTTGTCAGTAAAATGATGATTGAAACTACAACAGTTTTAATGTGCTTCCTTTCAGACATCAAGTTGATAACATTATTGGGCCTTGCACACATTGTCAATGAACAGCAGAACAAGGAGTTGACAGCGAACGCCTCACTGTTTGACTTTCTACTAGAAACAATGAAGGCTGCAATCAAGAACAAGGATCGTCGCCAGTACGGCTTCAGCGTAGAGGAACTGCTGGATGGACTTGCCAATCTGGCAAAAAATGATCTTAACAAAACCATCATCATGGAGAAGAAAGTTTTCCCTATGTTAAAGGACATCATAATGAAAGGCAAGAGTGACAAGGAGAAGGCCGAGGCCCTTAAGGTTATATGGGAACTGGCGTTTATGCCCAAAAACAAGCAAATCTTCATGGTAAGTCTGACTGTAAAGTTCCAAAACAAAAATATGGAATTCATCATTCATTTTAGCAGGATTATGTCACACTAACTATGTAGAAAAAGAAAGTTTTATATTAAGAAAGAACCAATAGCTTTCTGTTTGTCCATTTTTCCTGATTTCTATGAAAACTTGTAACAAAGATGTAAACCATGTATTATCACAACTGTTAAGTTATACTGTGGTGTAATAATATATAATGTCTTGATTTAGTCTGTTGAGCTGAAAATACACTAGTGAAAAAAAGATCAAAATATACATCTATTTAAGATATAATGTAATCAGAATTATTTGTTGCAATTTTTTTTTAGCTTAAGAAATAAATCTATTAATTAAGCTTCAATATTAGACATTAATTCAAGTGATGATTTTTGTAATATTGATAGGTTGTCATTACTTGAATGTATAGTCTAAAGGTAGGTGATTAGATTTACTCTTACTTATGTAATTAATAATGACAAATGTCGTTTTTATTTCAAATTGAAGTGTTAAACAGGCACATATTACAGAGCAGATTTCGTAACAAGTCTATCCTTTCAATACATTGTTTGTTTTATACTTGACATTTAATTATTGGTTATCAGGGTGACAAAGACTTTTGGAAGAAGATCTACAGCCTCCAGAGTGACAGTGATGATGACATCGCCAAGGCAGCGCAGGGTGCATGTTTTGTGATCACAGACGGTGACCTCAACAAAAAGGTTCCTCCAGGAATGAAAAGCTTCAGGAAACCAGTTCCTGGTAATAGTTTTCTCCTGTACTGAACTGATCCCCTATTACCTATTTTGTTTTCGAACCTAATGGATTTTATGTTTGTTAAAAAAGAACATTATGATTTTTACATTTATTGTGATGAAAAAGATAATACCCTCATAATGAATGTTATATTTGATAAAACATTATCAAGCTTTGAACAAGTCTTTAAAAATGTGAAAAATATGTGAATAATGTGAAAACTTTATGATTCATTTCATTGTATATAAAAATACATTAATTTGTTCATCATGTTTTTTTGTTTTAAAGTTTTAACAAGAAGAGAGAAAACGGACGAAGAACAACACATCATGATCAGCTACAACTGGGCTGACCAGAAGATGCTTCTGAAGGTAACATGTCACTGACATTAATCATGTACTTATCATTTATCTATCAATATCATTGTCTTCTCTATATAATTTTAGTGATGACATTTTATTCATCTATTTGACGATTTGGTTTCTTCACCTTCTATTATCAATAAATTCATTTTACACATTACCTTTTGAAAATATCTTGTCTAGTCTGCCGTACAGGTGTAGTGTGAAGACCTCATAAGAGCGTATTGACTATATTGACTAGGTATACTGTGATGTTTTAGGTACGGGATAACCTCCAGGCTGCCGGCTATAAAGTATGGATGGATGTAGACAATATGGAGGGAGACATTCTGGATGCCATGGCTCGAGCTGTAGAAGACGCACACATTGTACTGATGTGTTACTCAGAGAAATACAAAGAAAGCAAGAATTGCAGAACAGGTTACTGTGTTAAATGTTAACTAAGTTAAATTGTTTTCATTCAACCAATCATGTTTTTCAATTGTGTCGTATAGGTACCCCCTCCTCTGTTAAAACCATCTAAAATAAGGTCAGATTCCATCTTTGGAGGTAGTGCAATTACATCTATCACTGTATTGAAATGAATTGATATAATGTACAATCATGTAGTTCTAGATTCCCTATGTAAGTATTGCAGTTGTATTACATGTACTTTCATGATTATAACGTATAATTATTCAATACCTACACAAAATTTTATACATATAGGATCTTACATGAGTGTTCATTTTATAAGAGATTTTATGAAACGAGTATTATGAAGTTTTATTTTTGTGAGCCTTGTCGAGCAAAAATTAAAATTTCAAGACAAGTTTCATAAAATCTCACAAGAAATGAACACAAATTAAAGATACTTTTTATTACATTACTACAAATATCTACATAACAAAAAAAATCACGTCAAAATGTATTCCGAAAATCCAGCAGAGGCCGCCATTTTGTCACGCGGTTATCGTAATCCTGATGTTACGTCATTTTTCTGACGTCATTTTGTTGTTTCTGTCTGACGTCATAATGAATTTGCAGCCAATGAAAACCGCTCCAGGTCATATTACACTAGTGACATACGCAAAAGTATTACACAGGCGAAATCACTGGCTATCAGGTGGATTATGTGATAAATGTATACGTTAGACTTAGTGTAAGACATAAGGTTGTCCATTTGACATTAACATTGACCAACATTAATGTTGGCCCCCGAAGTAAAAATGGTTGGTCGTCGTCAAAAAATGAAATGGACTTACCTCAAAGCTCACTCAAAACTTCGTTTTTTGAAGAAGCTGATGACTAAATTTCTACTGCTTTTTGGTCTTCTTTGGTGTCACAGTTCGGAGGTGGAAAAAGAAATTTGAATTAAAAATGCACTGAAATCAGGTAGGCCAAAATCTGCATCTCGTAAAGAAATAATTTCCAAATAAAGGAAATCATTGAAGGAGATATCAGATTTACAGTTCATGATATTGCACGAAAGGTATACATACTACTACCAACGGCTCACCTTATTTAGAGAAGCATTTGAAAGTCCGAAATATTTCTGCTAGATGGGTGCCACATCTCTGACGAACAAATGAGGGAACGGGTCAAACTGGCCAAGATGCTGCTTCAAATGTTTTCAAAATATGACAAAAAGCAGTTTGTCAATGTTTCGTACATTATAGTGAGTCCGCCATGGGTTAGTAATGATATCAGGGTCACTGAACACAACAAACGCCCAATAATTTAATAACTTTCTTTGAGTACAAAGAAGGATTTATATACTACATCTACTCTGGTGAAGGAGAACAAAAGTGTCGGTGAAAAATGGCAAAAACATCACCGGAAAAAGCTACAAAGCCGTACGTAGTACTGATGATACTGGAAAAGTATTATTAAAAACGACTCCCTGCCACTGGTTTTAAACATATCTGTTTAGCGTAAATCTCCACAATAGTTACAGCGCTTTTGAAGAAAGAAACGTATTCTCCTGACCTTGCGCCATGTGATTTCTTGAAAGCATTTCTTGCTGGGCGGATATATCAGTCCAGATAGGCATATGGATCTGCAATTCATCAGTACCTTATTACTTTGTCGAAATCAGATTACCGTGATGCTTTAAGTAGCGGGTACATTGGCTGAAACTTTGCATTTCTGGCCATGGAAGTACATGAAGTCTTCAGATAGAATAAAAAGCAGTTATTGTCGAATATACCTGGTATACACAAGCTATCTAAACGTTTTTTGTCCAGACACGACACATTGTCAGCACGTATGCCACTTATTTTAGCGACAGTAAGACAATGGACATCTTCACCACATTCGCTAGTTGTATGCCTACCGTCGTATGTGTCGGAATGGCTATATTTATTGTCATCACAACCCTTTCGGCGTTGTACTAACTATACATCTTGTTCTGTCATCTCTGGTGTCTTTATCTTCTCTTGATGTGGTGCCTGTGCCCTTATGACTGGTCACCTTTATCTTTTGGTATGTTTTCCTACTCTGAATCCTCAGTTTCTTTCTCTATTTCTGGTGGTGTGAAATTGAGCAACACCTTCCGTTACCAATGACTGAGGACAGCATCTACAATGTAGTAAATTCAGTCTCTATAATTTTATCATATTCTTTGAAATACCCATGTCATACTGTGTGTGGCCTTTATGATTAATGCGAAAATTCGGTTCATAAGCGTCTCGCATGGTGTTTAGTAGTGTAAAGAGACAGTAAAAATCATTTTATGTTATACATCCTTTGTTAATGGATTAAAACAATTTAACTAAATTACTATTTTCATTTAATCACTATTTTCATTTACCCTTCACCAGTCAGTATACTTAATTTATTGTGATTACAGAAGCTCAGTATGCCTACCAAGTAAACAAGGAGATTATTCCGATACTGATGCAGAACAGATATAAACCTGATGGCTGGCTCGGTATTCTGGTAGGATCCAAGCTATTCTATGAGTTTACACATAAGTACGCTTTTGACAAGAAGATGAGCGAATTGATACGAGAATTGGAAAACCGATTTAGGATCATGTTCAGAAAAGATGCCGCGCCAAAGTTTCAAAATGTTGTATCTGCGACACTGAAACAAGTCCAACAGGTACGTATATTATTCTTTTAATTATAAAGATATTCCTTGTTTCAGTTTTTTGTGGGTTTTATTAGTTTGACGTCCTATTAACAGCCAAGGTCATTTAAGGACGTGCCTGGTTTTTAAGTAGAGGAAAGTCGGAGTACCTGGAGTCAAACTACCGACCAGCGGTTAGTACCTGGCAAATACCCAAGATGAGATTCGAACTCGGATTCCAAATGTATCTTGCGATGATACTGTATGTCTGGTTTCAGACAGACAGACAGACAGGCTAAGCACGCGAACATGTTAGTCTGAGGCCTTTTTTTCGCCTGGTTTGGTTGACAAAGCACGACTTTTAAACCGTAGTTACAGCAATATTACAGAAGTGTATATTACAATAAAAGTCCTAAAGATAAAATCTGTGAGCCTGAAAATCGTCTTTTAAAGACACTAAACATTCGCTCACGATACATTCATGGAATTATCATACTTGTATTTTGTGTACTAAATACACAACTGTGAACAACATGATATATGATGTATCTCAATTGATATTAAGATATTCATTCATTATTTGGTTCAGTGAGGGAAAATGAGGATTTAAGTAACATGACTGCTTTTCCTCAACAGGATAACCTTGAAAACAAAGTTTCAATGGTGGCATGGACTAAGGATGATCTCGATGGCTGGCTAACTAGAAATAAACTGGAAGCGTATGTATAGTGTTTACAGCATAGATGGCATTAAGTTTATCTAACACTATGAAGATATCTCATGCATAATTTATCTACATATATAGAACATAATTAAATCATTTAGGTCATCGCTATTGTGATGTCACACGGTAGGTTTAGGTAAGTAAATAGATTTGCTTTGTCATCCAAAAGATATATTTACAGTGTGCATGACGGAGTAATATGATTGTGATACATATTCTTACGAAACACATATTACATATACCTAACGCGCGTCATATGTTGAAATATGTGTAAAAAAATGTAGTTTACACACCAGTCAACGACAAAAAATAAAATCATTACTTAATTAAAAACATTTTAACAAAACAATTTATTTTCATTTCTATTGTCGAATAATGGCACCGTTAAAGACTTCAAATACTTGATATACTTTACATAACGTTAATATTAATTTTGTCCAATTTTGAACATAACATTCATTAATATAAGCCATATTTATTAGAATATTGATCTTTTGAATATGTTATTTACAGACTTGCAGGCCTGAAGAGCCTAAGTGGAGCGCAGCTTGCCTTTCTCTATAAGCTGTTTAGAAGAGTAAGTGTTTTCTTGCTTTAGTGATGCTGTGTTCTAAGCTCTTTGACTAATGCACTTTGTATTTTTATATAGACATAGTTAAATGATTTTTTGATATTTTGTGTCCCTGTTTGATTATATAATGACTTTTGCACGATCTGTTTGTCTTACATTTTCTGTTGAATAACATGTTGACCTTTAAAGATCAGGACCAATGTCTTGCTTTCTGTTCAATAAGCTTTTGACCTTTGTTGATCTTCGAGTAGGCCCATATTTTACTATTTATATGTAATACCATTTTGTCTTTATTGATCTATGTTTTTCGTTTAACAAAATTTTGACCTTTGCTTATATATAGGCCCCTGAATTTTTCTACCGATGCTTAGAGGAGAAGCTAGGATTACAATCCTTAGAAGATTTAATGAAGTTCACTGATGCACTGGAGAAACTAAGTGAGGAACAGCCTGATATTAACAAACTTCTAATGTAATTGGTATGTCATAAAACATCATGTTTCGTGTATCTCTGTTATCAGCTACTTATGCTAAAGCGGTCTCACAATGGTCCGATGTAACGTGCCTTCTTCACGAAGAGTCAGTAACACCCTTACAACTAACTATGTTGTTAACAGTATATATGATAGCAAAGGATGTTGTAAATATCATGCTGTAGTATGTCCATCAATCAAGTCTTTAACTTAGAAAAATGTGTTCAAAAATATACCTTATATATGCTAGTTAAAGCAATATCGTCAAAAGATTTAAATGTTAATTTCGACACGGATACAAATATCTATGGTATCCACTCTCTTATTAGGTCACCTGAGACGAAGTCTCAAGTGACCTATTCTAATCGCCTTTTGTCCGTCATCGTGCGTCGTGCGTCCTCCGTCGTGTGTTCGTAAACAATTTACATTTTCGACTTCTTCTCGAAAACCGCAAAAGCAATTTCAACGAAATTTTGCACAAACCTTCTAAGGCATAAGGCCAAACAAAATTGTGAATTATATAACCCCCACCCCCCCCCCAGCGGGCTGTGGGAGGAGCCAAAAGGGTAAAATTGACTAAAATTTCAAAAATCTTCTTCTCCACTCACAGATTAGGTAGAATCAAATACTCTCCATAGATAGAAAGGTCTCAAGGCCCTCTACAAAAAATGTGAATTATGTGACCCTGGGGTCTCATGTTTCCCCCTGGGGAGAGGGTTAAGTTTACTATAGTTTATATAGTGAAAACACATTTTGGAGCATTATTTGGTCATTTATAATAGAAAATTAGTCAAATGTTGTCAGAATTATCCTTATGAAATGGCCATTGAATTCTATTAACAATTTTTTATGACGGACTCCCAGGGTCCTTAGGGTTGGTACCAAAAGGGGTCAAATAGGCTAAAACTTCAAAAATCTTCTTCTGAAATTCTGGAACTGGTAGAATCAAATACTCTTCATAGATGGAAAGGTCTTAAGGGCCTTTACAAAAATTGTGAATTATATGACCCTGGGATCTCATGTTTCCCCCTGGGGAGGGGGTCAAGTTTACTATAGTTTATATAGGAAAAACACATTTATAAATGTTATTTGCTTATTTTTTGATAGGAAATTTGTCAAACTGGGTTACAATTTTTAGCCTGAGATAGCATTTTATCGTCATATCCATATTGGTCTTAGCTGCCCCCAGGGGCCTTACGGGCGGGGCCAAAAAGAGTCAAATAGGCTAAAATTTCAAAAATCTTCTTCTGAATTCACAGATTTGATGGAACCAGATACTTTCATAGATTGGAAGGTCTTATTTGTCCTGGATGACCCCTAGGGGCCAGAGGGGGGGGGCAAAAGGGGTCAAATTTGCTAACTTTTCAAAAATCTTTCTTCTGAATTCACAGATTCGATGGAACCAAATACTCTTCATAGATTGAAAGGTCTTAAGGTCCTGATGTCAAAATGTGTGAATTTCATGGCCCTGGGATCTCAGATTTTCCTCTGGGGAGGGAGTCAAATTGACTATAGTTTATATAGGAAAACACATTTATGAACATTATTTGCTTAGTTTTAATAGGACATGAGTCAAATTGGGTTAGAATTATTAGCCTGAAATAGTATTTTAACACAATATCCATATTCGTCCTGGCTGATCCCCAGGGATCAGAGGGGCGGGGCCAAAATGGGTCTAAATGGCTAAAATGGCTAAAATCTTCTTCTGAATTCACAGGTTTGATGGAACCAAATAATCTTCATAGATTAAAAAGTGAAATTTATAAAATCACTGACACTGACTGACTTCTAGTTTGGTTTTGTTGTTTAACGTTGGCAAAGCAATTTGAAATTTTAAGCATAAGGTTTAATAACATAATACACTATCAAAATGTAAAACAAGAAATAAAAATTCTAATACGAAGGTTTAACTTTTAAGTTTATTCAAATTCGTAAATACTTTTTACAGATTTGAACCGACTTTGCAATGCTCTTTCTGTATCAGCACTCAGGTGGCCGTAAAGGCCTCTTTAGCCTCTTGTTACAACTACGCGTGTAGTTGATTTTTTTTTTGATTTTTTTTTTAATTTTGATGCATTCGTGATTGTGTGTTTGTGCCATTGATTCTTAATTTAATAGATAATATATAATATACAGTAACAAGAACAAAACAAACGAATAAATTTTATACATTTTATTCATAATTATTTGCCTATGTTATCATAGACTAGTTCATGATATGATATCCTACTAAATGTCTATTTAAACTTTGTCTAATGTACTTTTAATAACCTAAAACATACTGACACTAGGCGACACTAACGCCATCTAGTGAGTAAAAAAATAACTGACATTGTTCCCCTTGACTACGTAATTGATTCCGTCCATAATTTATTGATGTTGTTACCACGATTTGTGGCTTATGTTTCATTCTCACGTGAATCTCATTAAAACTTGTTTTTAAATTAAAGAAAACATGTTAGAAATTGCCCATTTCTGTACGCCCTCGTATGGTTTTAAATGGATAGTAGCATTATTTTTAATCATTATGTATATGTTGTCTCGTTTACATACGTGCCATGTCCGTACCCAAAACTCTGATGGAAAGCTTTTAGAAACATCTTTCTATAGAATGAAATGCAAAAAAGTATAAAGAAATTGTGTCGGTCCTATTCACTGAAAGAGATTTATTGTAGTTTAAATATTCTTATATACTAACTATGTTATTCTTAATTTCATTTTCTAACAATCTTTTTACATTTATTTTGAAAAGTAAATTTGGTATGGTTTGACGATAAATTCTAGTAATAAATGTTTATGTTAAAATCAATTTCCATTGAATTAGTTTCTTGTGTTATATCATGTGGAACAATCAAAGAATTTATGTATTAACCTATCAACATATACATGTACAATGTATAAACTCTAACTGCATTTTTGTAGAGAGTGTATAAATTGAATCAAAATATATCCCTTTATATGAATACATTCTATAGTTCTTATGTATCTGTATAATTAAAATGTTTGAGAAAATTCATTTTGATCAAATAGAGTTGTCAAGTATTTTGATGTAAAATGTCAACACCAAGAATTTATAAGTCTCATATACGTCCTTGGTCAACACAGATATTACTTATAGAGTTAGCAGATAAGCGAATATATGTGTAACATCCAAAGGGTGTTACTTATAGAGATATAGATCATGCCTACATATGTGTACTGTCCCATTGTTGGTACTTACAGAGATATAGCCCATGCCTACATATGTGTACTGTCCCATTGTTGGTACTTACATAGATATAGGCAAAGCCTACATATGTGTACTGTCCCAAGGTTGGTACTTGTAGAGATATAGGCCAAGGTTACATAATGTACATATGTATACCGTCCCATGGTTGGTACTTACAGAGATATAGGCAAAGCCTACATATGTGTTCTGTCCCAAGGTTGGTACTTATAGAGATAAAGGCCAAGCCTACATAATGTACATATGTGTACCGTCCCATGGTTGGTATTTACAGAGATATAGGCCAAACCTACATATGTGTACTGTCCAAAGGTTGGTACTTATAGGGATAAAGGCCAAGCCTACATTGGTGTACCGTCCCATGGTTGGTACTTACAGAGATATAGGCCAAGCCTACATATGTTTACTGTCCCACAGGTGGTACTTACAGAGATAAAGGCCAAGTCTACATACAGTTATTATGTATTTGTGCCGTCTCACATGTGGTACTTGGTGATATATTGGCCAAGCCTACATATGTGTACTGTCATACAGATGGTACTTAGTGAGATATAAGCCAAGCCTACAGTTCCACAAGTGGTACATTTTACTTTCATTTGCATAGATACAATATAAGATAATTTATTTTACTTTCTGTACATGCGCAATCAGTATTTCATTCTATATTGAACGCAGTGCCACGTAATGTTTTACAGGTGCAATTAATTATTTTTGACATTTTTATCTTGAAGTAAAATTAAAAGATCAAACTTTTCAATGGTGGTTTTGGTGGTAACTTTTGTAACTGAAGAAATATACTTATTCGTTTGTGCCTGTTTTCGATAGAGAAAAAAATACTATATACCATTTGTCAACGGTGGAGAATCTTTAACTCTAAAATAATTAAAACGCCTGAAAAGTTTTAAGCTACAGTGTGTGTGCCTTGTAAAAAAATACTTACGCAACATGTCGGTATCATGTATTGTTTATAGCTGAATAAATCTTTTGTTTTATGCCTATTTTTTGCCCGCCTAAGGTAGCAGCATTATGATTGGTTATGGCAGACATAGATAATTTACTATTTAAATCTCTGGTTATAGATAAAATATTTACATAATTTACATATTCATATGTAAGATACCGGTTCACTGTATGCAATCAATGAACGGTTCACTGTATGCAATCAATAAAAGTGCATCGTAGTTTTACTATGTTTGAAAATATTCTGTATATTAGGTCACCTGAGACGAAGTCTCATGTTACCTATTTTAATCGCCTTTTGATCGTCGTCGTGCGTCGTCCGTCTTGCATGACGTACAATGTATGTCCGTAAACAATTTACATTTTCGACTTCTGCAAAACCGCTCAAACCTGCTAAGGCAATCAAAATTGTGAATTATATTGCCCCAATTCCCTAGGGGCTGTAGGAGGGGCCAAAAGGGGTCAAATTGACTAAAAACGTTTAAAAAATCTTCTTCTCCATCCATAAATAAGGTAGAATCAAATACTCTTCATAGATAGAAAGGTTATTAGATGCTTTGCAAAACATTGTGAATTATATAACTCTTGGGTTTCACTTTACCAAATGAGGAGGAGGTTAAGTTTACAAAAGTTTATATAGGGAAAACACATTTTTTAGCACAATTTGGTCATCTGTAATAAGAAAAGGGTCCAATGTTGTCAGAATGATTAGTATGAGGTGGCCATTGAATCATATTGACAAATATCCCATGACTTACTCAAGGGGCCATAAGGACGTGCCAAAAATGGGTCAAATAGGCTAAAACTTCAAAACACTTTTATGAAATTCTGAAAGATGTAGAATCAAGTACTTTTCATAGATGGAAAGGTATTAAAGTTCCCTACAAATTTTGTGAATTATATGACTCTGGGGTCTCGCGTTTTCTCTTGGGAGAGAGGTAAGTTTTCTATTGTTTATAAAGGAAAAATATTTTGAACTTCTTTTCAAGTTTTACTGGTACTATTTTGGCTGAAACTTGCACGAAATGATCCTGACATGGTCCCGACAAAGTGTTGTTACAACTCTTCTTGATCCCAAATCGAAGATAGCAACCATGACACTATATCTAATTAATTTCTTATCTGATTATTGCCAAGGTAGTCAGATGACCGGTAATGCCCTTGGGCCTCTTGTTATTTTTTAATACGTCACTTCAATTATAACCAATAGTTTTAAGTTTTGTATGGTCCAGTTTGTATTATATCGGTACACTGTGACATATTACCATATTGGTATGAATATATTGCTAAGTGATTACTTGTTTATATAACTACAATATGTAGATGTATTCTACTACGTATCGGTAAACTGTAATATGCCTACATATTTATACATTTTTGTGTGCCTATATTGCCGATAATCACTTTGTTATAAGAACACGCTATAAAGTCGCTCTGTAGCTGGATATTTTATACATTTGTTGTTTGTTTTTTACTAATATATATTTTTCTACACTGTAGTATTCCTGTTGTTTTATGTTTTAATATACTCAAGTCACCAGTCAATGTGCCATTTATAATTAAAGAACGAGTATGTCCATACCTACCTCTGTAGGTCGTGTATGGACATACTGTGATCAATGTAATGACAACTAATTTTTGTAGTATATACTTATGGTGGAGTGGTTTTTATCTTACAATAATATATATTTATATAAAAAGGTATGAAGCGTTTGCAATGATTGTAGAATGATAAATCTACGCCCGGTGGTTTGATTGTAAGTATGCGGTATGGATATATGTAACGCATAATAAATGTTTTGTTTTTGTCTTTGTTTGTTTCTTTATTTTGTTTGATTTATTTAACTAGACTCTCAAACGTCATAACATAATAGAAGGGATATATCGAGACAAAAAATGAAATGTTATTTGTTTTCTTCACTTTTATTGTAATCTATTGCAAATCACACATTGTGAATGCACTGACAATCATGTATGATGCCTTATAAATATAAGTTACAACACAAAATTTATGCAATGAAAAAATCTACTCATGTATCTTAGTATATGTTTAGATGGAAACATACCCGCAGAAATCACTTTACAATATCTAATAACACTGTACAAATATGAAATGATCGTATAGATCAAAACGTGGCCTCAAGGTTTGACTACATGTGCTCATTTCACATATAAATATATTTAAATTTATTTAATTATTTTTAGCTATTTTTGTACCGTTAATATCAAAACCCATCTGCATTGTAAGTATTGTAACTCTGTTTGTATTTTCTGGTGGAGAATACTATATTAAATGCTCGTGAGTATGAAAATTAACTTTAATTTATTTTATTATCCTATGAAAGGTAAAATAGGTAAAACCTTATGATATGTTTTGATAGCATCATTGAAATAGGTCAATATTCTAAAAATGATTTTTAATGATTCATTGTTGATTATCAACGCAACTGTTGGAGATATTTCCATTGAGAAGGGAAAATGTATACCGCAGTCTCCCAAAACACGCACCTCGCACTACATACCCGCTACACACCACATACATGAGGCCGTCCTTACATGACCCTAGCTGTTAATAGGACGTTGAAATAATCAAACAAACAAAAAGGGAAAATATGCCCCTTGTTCTATTTCACACCAAGAATCCGATATCTGATGAGTCTGGCGGGTTTTCCATGCCTCATGATATGGGGATATATTTGATAAAATATATTAGTTTTAACAAATTTGTTTAATAGGGATACAGTACAACATGCATATCATGAATGATATACGTCTTACTTGATGAAAGAACCTCATTTATACTATTTAATTCGCGCCTTTACGTCAGTTACAGCTAGTCAAACGATACATTTTGTACATTGAATCACATTTTACTTCACGCCAGCAGCGTGTAAAATTTTTATATCGAAAGATTGCCTCGTGCAATGGTTTCTCTTGTTATGAAAACAACGCATCATCCGATTGTTCCTCACCTGTTCGACTTTTCCTCAAGCCTTTGATATTTTGTAAACTAAGGTATACTAAGTACTCGTTGCCTCGAGGTGTAGGGATAATATTTACCAGAAATAGGAAATTAGAATTGTACCATGCAGTCATTGTGATATGAGGTTAAAGGGTACAATTGTACAAGGGCGGTTAAAAGCTGAGGTTTTAATTCTCTGTCAAAGTCCTAATTTTATAAATGCACGAATTAAGTGTGAAAATGAGCAATTTCTAGTACATGTAACACCTCTATGAGGTTTACGGATGTTTTGGTTCACAATGAGTATGATACGCACAATCAATGACATGAACACTTTTATCATTTGTCCGTGAAAGTATAAAACCATCATGGCAATCATTTAGAAATGGTGTAGATCTCATCTTATCACAGATGAAGGCAATGTGATTTCTTTATTCCAGAAGTCTGTTAACTAAAGAGTCACTGTATATTAGGATCTGCTATCTGTAACAATTATTTTATGGTCATTTATCGGATGTGTTCGTATTTGCAGTACTAAATGGCCCGCCAGGGACAGTACCTCCTCAGTCCGAGAAACAAACATCTTAGGCACACGTGTGTTGTTTCGTACCAAATTAATCATGAGCACGCGGAATAAGTTCATTACTGGTTCATGTTACCTGTAATTCTGTTTGGGACAATGCCGTGGAGTCATGTTTATAATGCATTACTCCGGCAGTAAACAATCATATAGGGTTGGCCACTCCGAGATGATGGGGAATCGGTAAGCTTTTCAGTTTGTCATAGATCTAATAATTAACTATATAGGTTTTAGTGCTTACCATCTGTAAATTAACTGATTTAATTTCAGAATTGCCAACACGTGATAATAGACTTACAGTGAACACCAATTTCCATTTAGTTTAAATTTGTGCTTTTCAAAACGAAAAACATCTAAATTTTGTTAAATACATGTATTAAGGATTGCTTTGTATCGACCTGTCATCCGTATAAGCAATGTCACAAACGTCAGATTAAATATTAGTTACAAAATATCATATCATTACACAAACCATGTTTTCCACCAGAAGGAGAAAAATGTTTTGAAAATTGTTTAGAGGTTTGCATCTGATGTTAATAGTGGCGTAGGAAGATGGAACGTAATGGGGGGGGCAAAGGTCCTCAATATTTCATTTGGTTTTTTTAATGTTCCGAGTGAAAGTGCCATATATTTCGCACGTTATGTATTAAAGATGCTCCACCGCCGAATAAATTGTGTTTAATCGTGTATATTTATGCCTAATTAACACAAAAAATAATACAAAATAATTTCTTTCGCCTTTGGTTCATGCGCAATCAGTACTTCATTTCATATAGATATAGTGCACGGAATTTTTTCGGGATGCAATTAATTATTTTTCATATTTTCAACTTGAAGTAAAATTAGAAGCTCAAACTTTTCAATGGTGGTAATGATGTAAAGTAAGTAACTTTTGTAACAGATGAAAAATACTAAATCGTCTGCTTCTGTTTTTGATAGTGAAAAAATACCATTTGTCAGCGATGGAGCATCTTTAAGTAACAGGTGTCAAATAAGACCAAACTGGCAACAGGACCAATGGCCCAACGGATGTAAATAACAATAATATGTAATTGTATAAACTGAACCTCACTCTCACTTAGAATGTTCTGATTGGATCAAGCTTGATCACATGGCATTTTAGATAATTAACTAAAATATTTCAGCGGAATAGAACGATGAGCGGAAGTTGACGTCGTCTTCAACTTCAATTAACAATGACAACGACGACGCTGCTTTAGTTTTTTGCGATGCTACAATTCAAGAAAATCAAAAATGCCATATAGTAATTTTGGCTTACATTACGTGATGTTGATCTTACCACTTTTACATAAAGTATAGCAACGTACGTTGTTGACAGATATTACGTATACTAGAGATTAAGATACATGTAGCTTGTTGATATCGATTTAAACATGAAAGAATTATGTCTATATGTGTCGGGATACATCTAGCATTGTCTCCCAGGAAAGATTTATTTTCTTTCATGCTTCGTCCTCAAGAAAATACACGTAGCCAAGGAGACAATTCTACAAATTTAGATGTATCCCTCTACAGAGGGCCATAATTGTATAGCGTTCATATTAAAATCATCTTTCGTAGCTGTCACAAATTCATTAAGATTTGTTTTCTTATGTATGAAGCGCGTGCGTGCTTATTTTATTTGCTGATGTTTTCTTGACAACTGTAGTTATTTGTGTATATACAAATTTAACTTTTAACAAAAGTTCGATTGGCTTCCAAAATAAAAAGGCGAATTACCTATCTGGTGTGTTGATTGAATTCATTTGTAATAGTCTATTTATATTAGTTTACACTTTCAATGTTCACATGCATTTAAAGCTAAGACACTTGTTGCACAAGTTTTTCGTGAATTATTCTAGGAAGATTAGTCACTATTAAAAACAGCCCGGGGTTATTGTAATGTACATGTACAGACATACAATGGTACACCTACCGACTGTATTATATAATTAAGGTCATTCTAGTTGGAGAACTAGACCACTAGACATAAACGTTGCTACAGGTAACATACATATATGTATATATATAGCATTGTCATGCTTCACTGGCGCTATTGTATTTCAAATTACAGCCTATCTGTATTTTAAATACCTTTGGACCACAGTCGAATTCGTCCTCCGGATGAATGAATTTACACCATCTGATAAAGTCGCTTTCACAACTTCTGGACAGGAACATATACACACTTGTAGGTGAAACAACGTCTATAGCGATACACGAGACTTACACCAGGGATAAATAAGTATATTCGCTACCTCAACATTTAAATATATGGCGATGTGAAGTGGCATTTAAAGCTCGTATGGAAAATAGTATGGAAGTAACCAAGGAGATTGTGTAAAATTATAACTGCCATGGAAAAGACCAGGAAACTTAGTACTGTAGTGTTTTACCAACCGGACGAGGAGTCCGTCCTCAGTCGGCCTGGAGAGGGACCGGAAACCAAGGACGATGTGATATCCCCAGGATCTTCAACTTTCCCAAAGAACGGCAACAGTCACAAAAGACCTTCGCTGTCAATTACCAGGAAAAAGACAGAATCAGAAGGTATGTTTATGTTGACTTCAATTCTCAATCTTCAAGAAAATCGCGATCGTGCATTTAAACTGAAAATACAACGGTACATGTTCACAATAGATTAATTTAAAGATTTTATTGGAGCAATACGTATACGAGCAGTTTGACCATGTGGAATCAGCTGAAATGCGATTGATTTGTACCTATATTCAAGGTTCTAATCAATTGCTTCGTGCCCATAATGTATGTACATATATATAATTATACAGTGCGTTTGTTACATACATTGTACGTGCATGCTGATTTATGATAATATATGTATTGTATTCGTTAACTAACGAATGTATTATATGTTAATTAAAAGTAACACTTGCATGGAAGGAAACAATAAAATTCGTCACGGATTACCTGATAATTATACATTGTATGTTTCTTAAGTAAACAACTAGTGCGTTTGTCCTTGACATCTTAGGTATTTGGGACAGCTAACAAAAGGGATTTATCACGGTGGACATTTCGTGGCCGTTGTCGATGTACGAGACATTTTTTTATAATACTAATTGTATGCGTTGACCCTGAGGTAAAAGTAGCAAATGTACAAAACTATTCCTAACACTTAAAACAGAAAACTAATTACTGTTTATAACTCTCCTTCAAATGGTCACTTAATAGTCACGACTACACTCGCCAGGCTTTTACAGATTAAATGCATGCATAATATAGTAGGTGATCTGATCTGTTACATTTGAAGTACGATATAATACAAAGGCTTTCTTAAAGATGCTCCACCGCCGACAGAGCATAAATGATATTCATCATTCGAACAATATTTGGTGTTTAATCGTGTATATATATGTCTAATTAACCCAAAAAAATAATATAAAATAATTTATTTTGCTTTCGGTGCAAGTGCAATCAATACTTCATTCCATATATGATATAATGCCACCGAATTTTTTCGGGATGCAAATATTTATTTTCTATATTTTTAAATCTAAGTAAACTTAGAAGCTCAAACTTTTCAATGGTGGTAATGGTGTAAAGTGATAACTTTTGTAACTGAAGAAAAATACTAAATCAACTGCTCCTGTTTTTGATAGTGAAAAAAATACCCTTTGTCAGCGGTGGAGCATCTTTAAGCGACCTAATAATTACAATACTAGATCTTAGGTCCATCTTTTTTATAATAATTATCACATTCACGATGAACAAAACATGCTAAAGCCTTATCTATCGGGTCCCTGAGTAAGAGATGCCGTATTTAACACTAGGTATTGTAAAATTATGTTTTGTATGCCTTGCAGAATTCACTTTGCAATTAAGGACGTTGTGAAAATATTAAATGCTATGGTAGACCAAATGCCCCTCCAACTGCACTGCAGCTAGCTGTAAATCTAATAATCTTTGGCAGTACTTTGCAGCTCATCTTTGCGTTTGTAAAATTAAAACCTATGCATTGTAAGTACTTTGTATTGTAATTCTTTAAATGTTGATTATTTTTGGTAACGAATAAGATATGATTAATAGCAAGAGGTTTTTTTTTGTTATTTCGTGAGTATGGAAATTATGGCACATATAAAACAAATGTTCTTTGTTGTTGGTTTTTTTCCCTTTACTTATCGGATACGGATTACCTGATGATGATGCAGAAGTATACCGATGTCAACATACATCCCCATTTTTTGTGTCGCCTGCAACGAAAGGGTGACACTTAAGTATCACTATGTCCGCGTCGATGTCGGCGTCGTCGGCGTCGGTGTCGTCAGCGTCCGGGAAATGGTTTCCGTGTGATAACTTAATTATTCATATACCGATTTCAACCAAATTTGGTATATTGCTTTATATTAATGAGATCTCGGATGAAAATCCGTTAATACCTGCAAGAGTACGGGACTTTAAATTTGTAAAAACAGATAAATCCATGGTTTCCACTTGATAACTTACATTATTTTTTTTGTCCAATTTCAACCAAATTTGGTATATTGCTCTATATCAATGAGATCTTAGATGGATTCGATACTGGTCAAAATCCGTCAATATTTGCAGTGTCACGGGACTTTAAAAATTGTCAAAGTATGGTTTCCGCTCGATAACTTTAGTATTCATTTTCCGATTTCAACCAAATTTTATAAATTGCTTTATATCTATGAGATCTCAAATGAGTACAACAATGGTCAAAATCCGCCAACATTTGCAAGAGTTACGGGACTTTAAAATCGTCAAAACCGACAAATCCGTGTTTTCCGCTCGATAACTAAGTATTTATTGTCCGATTTCAACCAAATTTGGTGTATTGCTATAGATCAATGAGATCTTAGATTGGTTTGATACTAGTCAAAATCCGTCAATATTTGCAAGAGTTACCCCAATTGTCAAAACATGGTTTCCGCTCGATTACTTTAGTACTTATTTTTCGATTTCAACCAAATTTTATAAATTGCTTTATATCCGTGAGATCTCAAATGAGTGCAATATTGGTCAAAATCCGTCAATATTTGCAAGAGTTACGGGACTTTAAAATCGTCAAAACATGGTTTCCGCTCTTTGGTGTTTATTGTACGATTTCAACCAAATTTTGTGTATTGCTTTTATTCAATGAGATCTTAGGTGGGTTCGATACTGGTCAAAATACATCAATATTTGCAAGAGTTACGGAAGTTGATAACTTCACTTAATGATTAACAATATTTTCAACTGTAAAAAACTATATTTTGTGATAATGTGCAGGCGACACATCCACTTCTAAGGAATTTTTTTATTGGTGAAACATGGAAGATAATGCTAACTACAAAAATGAGCATACAATAAAAATATAAATTAGGAAATACAAAAATGTACACGTAACACTTGTATTGTATATTGTAGTAGCATATACCAACTTATCATCTCAGCCCCCAAAATGTAAACTGTCTGTCTCTTCTTTCAGAGAGACAGTCGTTGTGTTAATGACGTACATGCACATGTATATCGAGTGCAAACCTATAGTGCCAAGTCAGAACGCTTAAATATACTATAATCCACGCTCTGAGAAAACGGTGCGTCATTACAGTCTAGATAAACTAAAAGGTATGACTATCTCATCGTGCAAAGGCAGTTCATGAAAAAAAAAAAAAAAAAAAAAAAAAAACCTGAAAAAATCACAGGCCTGTAGGCGGTGCATACAATATCAAGTTCGTTATAGAAATTTGTTAAATATTAATTATGGAAATTCTACAAGGGTAATATAACACCATATGGACCGAACCAAAGGTCCTTAATTTTGATATTAGATATGATGATTATTTTGAATGTTTGCTTCTTGCCAAGTTATATAGAAATGTATGGAGAATGGCTCGACGACATCTTCCCGAATTCCGTATTTGCATATTACAGAGTTATCTACTCTTGCGGGCAGGTATTGATTGTGACGTCAAGAGTTTGCTAGCGTAACGTCATAAGTTTCAAAGAAAACGACGTGAATTGTGCTCACAAAATAATGACATAACAATCGATACCTACCGCAAGGGAGCTAACTCTGTAAATAACTCGAAGTCGGGGCATGTGACGTCATAATAGCAATCTCGACTTGGAATTGACGTCACAATAGGAATATCGACTCGGGTGTGACGTCACAATAGAAATTATTATATGACTGGTGCTTTTGCTGTATTTTGATTGACCAATACGTTTCTCAGAAGTTTTCATCAACTGCGACATCAACCCCGAAATCGGCGGCAAAAAGCACGCGAGGTAAATTATATAACTGGTCTCAGTCCAGATACCTCTCGCGAGTCCAGTAACATGTGTTAAAAATACATCGAGAAAAACTCCCTTGAGATGTGACGTCATAATCACTTTTGATGTCGCGACGTACCCAAATATAGCGTTACGGGAGTTTCACTCATTCAATGACGTCGGAATAATTCATTGTGACGTCTTTATTATAGTCGGCCACATATATTCCATATATAAGCATTTGGATATTTACCATATACTACATGTAACTGCTTTTTAAAAAAGAGAGTTTGTTAATATCATTCTGTTTTTTGTGGTTAAGTATTTTTGAAGAGCCGGGTTTATAGCATGTAAGTGTCATATAATAAACAAGTTATCGACCTATTTTCAGGTGGATACGGTGAGTTACTAACCCTCGAAAATGATATAACTCTCGGCCTCTTTCCAAAAAACGGGAAAATCGTGTTGATGTGCTACATATGGCCCTCCACGTGACAGCGTATCAGCCAATGAGAGTGGCGGGAAATCGGAGCACGTCTAATATATGTGTTTAATTTCATTTTAATATTTATTTGACATCAAGATATAGTGTTTTCGAAAATTGTTCCGGTAATGAACAAGATCACTTACTGGCCAGGACTATCAACTACAGACTTTTCTTAAGAAAGTTTGGTGAACACCATAATTAAGGTCAAACCAGTTCGAATTTTCTGATGATGTTGCTGTAAACATCGTTATATCGCCAGTATAACATATCAGAACCTTCAGATTAACGTCACTACATCGCGAGCTTCTAGAGACAACCCATTGCACGCAAACCGCAGAATAATGTAAATAAGAACCGAGCATAAAGGTCTATAGAACGTTGATACGTTACAGTTTTCTGAAATATTTATATTTGTTAATAACAAATTACATATTAATAACAAAATTTATAACGTTATAGAATGAGGTGTTTCTTAGTTATGTGGGTTTTTTTTCTGTTTTTTTTTTTTTTGTGTGTGTGTGTGTGTGTGTGTGTGTGTGTGTTTTTTTTTTGTTCGGTTTTTTTTTCTGTTTGTTTTTATTAATTTTATAATTCCATCTGCTGTAGATAGTGGAGTGAAATCTGAAGAAGATGGATGTTCCAGTACGCCATCGTGGCGACCTCGGTCCAACAGTCGATGGAGTAAGTACTCGCGGAATGTCTCGTTTTCTTCGTCCACCACGTCACCGATGTGGGACTTTCCCTCATTTGACGAACTATTTGACACCGGCGGCAGAGCTAGGATCGGTCTACATCGGTCTCCTACCTCCATTAGTGACGTCGTGCCTAGATCTCCTACAAACACATCATTAGGTAAGCTGCAATACCCTCCCATTCAGATCTATCAGAGTTACTTCCCTTTAGCTTCTCCCTGACGTACAATATATAATATAAGCAGTCTATATACGTCAAATTATATTTAAATCTCTGGTACAATGTACATGTATATTAAGCAAACTACATTCTTTCGAGAATTGATGATGTCTTGGATTTATATCAAAATGGGAATATGAATTGTGAGTTATATGACCCTGGGATATCTCGTTTCCCCTGGGGAGGGGGTTACATGTAAGTTTACCATAGGACAAACACATTTTTGAGCAGTGATTGGTCATTTGTTATAGGAAATAGGTCAAATGATGTCAGAATTATCCCCCAGGGGCCTTAGGGGTGGGGCCAAAAGGGGTCAAATAGGCTAAAATTTCAAAAACTCTTTTTCTAAAATTTGGGAAATGGTAGAATCAAATACTCTTTATAGATAGAAAGGTCCTAAGGTGTTTTTAATTTTTAAAAAAAGTGAATTATATGACCCTGGGAAGGAGATGGGGGCAAGTTTACTGTAGTTTATATAGGAAAAACACATTTATGAATATTATTTGCTCAATTTTCATAGAAAATGGGTCAAACTTGATAAGAACTATTAGCCAGATATAAAGCATTTGAACATCCATATCGGTCCTCGCTCACCCCTACTAAGTATGGGACAAAAAGAACCAAACGTGGGTCTGTTAAGTCGGCAGGGATATCTCAACCCTTGTGAAAGATTTTGGCCGTCAACCCTCGGCAAGCCTCGGGTTCACAGGGACCTGGCACGATTTTTTTTTAAACTAACAGTATACATATATACTATAGTATCAAGGGTATGAACTCGGCGGTCTAGAAAAACTGACCTATTTTTTTAAACCGTGATTATTTCAATAAATGGGTTCTATACAACATTGACGGATATCTTACCTTAAAGAGAAATAATTTATATTTCCATTGAGTGCTTGATGAACAAAATTGGCCAAGTATTGACGAAGTTATGGCTTGATGAATCGGGAAATTTACGAAAAAAATGCTAGGTAGACATTTCCCTGTCCGGTCGAAATGTCGTCTCGGCTCTAATGGGTACCTCAAAAACCAAGCCAAAATCACAAAATCTACGCTTGTGGTGGTAAACAGTACCCATAACTGTATTCATCCACAATCTCCTTTGGAGGTGTCATGACCCGTACTTTGTAGAAACTCCATTTAAACATCGTGTAGCTCTGTTACTTTAACCGTCACCGCCATGTTAATTTGTTTTTCGGAACGCTTCTCGAGTTTACCCACAAGCTCAACACTACATAATTTGTATAATGTAGTCACGATATGTAAAGTCGAGGAGCGTTCCGAGAGAAAAATGAACATGGCGGTGACGGTTAAAGTAAGTGAGCTACACGATGTTTAAATGGAGTTTCTACAAAGTATGGGTCATGACACCTCCAAAGGAGATTATGGATGAACATAGTTATGGGTACTGTTTACCACCACAAGCGTAGATTTTGTGATTTTGGCTAGGTTTTTGAGGTACCCATTAGAGCCGAGACGACATTTCGACCGGACAGGGAAATGTCTACCTAGCATATTTGACGTAAATTTCCCGATTCATCAAGCCATAACTTCGTCAATACTTGGCCAATTTTGTTCATCAAGCACTCAATGGAAAGATAAATTATTTCTCTTTAAGGTAAGATATCCGTCAATTTTGTATATAACCCATTTATCAAAATAATCACGGTTTTGAAAAAATAGGTCCGTTTTTCTCGACCGTCGAGTTCATACCCTTGATACTATAATATATATATGTATACTATTGGTTAAAAATGTTCGTGTCATGTCCCTGTGCTCGGGTTGACAAGCCAAAATTTTTCACTCAGACCCATTAAGATTCTATAATCTTCTATACTGGACAGGGTTATCCCGCGGTTGCTTGGGGAAAAGATTAATCGAATCTTACATGGGCCTGTCAAGTGGACAGGAATATCTCAACCCGATTGAAAGATTTTGGCTGGTCAACCCGAGGCTTGCCAAAATCTTTCACGAGGATTGAGATATCCCTGTCCACTTGACAGACCTATGCAAGATTCTATTAATATTTTCCCTAGCGACCACGGGATATCCTTGTGAAGTAAGGGAGAAAACGCTGTCTTTTACCGGGGTAGGGTAAAGACAGCTCACACCCGCTTGACACGCGCTTGACACATGCATGTGTAAGATTCTATATGAATTTATTAATCTCAACCCGAGTGTCAACCCGAGATTTGTGTTGAAAGGCCAAAATCTTTCACTCGGATTGAGATATCCCTGTCAACCTGACAGACTCATGTAAAATTCGATTAATTTCCACGTTGTAAACTTAGTAATAATTAAAGCTGAGTAATTTCCCTTAACTGGTTTGTTTGTGGACCAAATTTATAGCTTACATATATACTCCGTGAGTGACAGTATATGCTTTCTCAATGAACGATCTGTTGTTTATGATGCTGTTTATTGTGCGTCTTGGAGAATACGAGATAAACAGCCCTAGCTGGTGCACACATTTTGTATATTATCACGTTACGGACGGATGAACATGCTATGTGACGCGTACTTACCCTTTAGTAAAACCAGCACGTCGTGATTACAGTGACCTTTCTACATATTTACCACAGTGACAGGTACAGTATAATAGACCCTTTGGTGAAAAGGTATCATATTACATGGCTATTACTCCTTTCTGTGTCCACACATAGACCTTTTGTGGGATGTAAGTACATAATAAAGGTAAATGTAACTATATCAAGTATTTAGTGACGGTTGTAACGTAAACCGATAACATCTTACTTCAAGATGGAGGATTATATTTACGTCCTCACCACCTACATTATGTATTTTACCGTGGTTAACAAGGAAGTCATAACTCAGTACATCCACATATACAATATACATTTGTATAGATGTAGATATCTGTACATTTTTACTTGTTAAGTGTAAAACTCGGGATGATGTAAACTGCATGTACATTGTACGAGTTGGTTGTATTGCAATCTGATTCAAACACAGATCCTTATAACCACTACGTTCAAAAGAGGATCTGACAATATCCCATAAAAGGTCACGTCCAGATGCCCTTTATGCCACGTGTATTTCAGAGCAAATGCAGTTCTACACCTTACAACATCAGTTGAAAATGTCTTTTCGCCCCAGTATATATATACAATTAGCTTTGTTGTGCACTTCGGGCGAGATGGCTACAAACATGAAAATAATTTGGACAGTTTTTTAAAACTATTTCGTCCCCAGTCAATATTCTGGCAGTGCCAATTTAATTGGCCATTTCGAAAGGTCACCTTGACGTGACCCCAAATGGGATGTTCTCAGATCCTCTTATCCAACGTAGTGATAATGAGGATCTGTATTTTAATCAGATTATTCGAAATAGCACCCCGTTTTATTTGGGTATTACAAAATCACGCGTACGGTAGTCCAAAGTGTAAGGTCTATCATCCGTACTGGCTGTTTTTGTCAACTAATGGAATTGCTGATGGATTTATTCGTTTGAAAATCAAACATACTCAGACGGCATATTCATTATGATAAGCATTGTATAGAATAGAAATGTCCTTGTCCAATGAGCGGTTGAGTATATCACAACCCCGACGATATGTAGTTGTTGATAATTAATGTGGGAGTTTATAGCACAAACTCATCATGACACTAACGCAGAGAAATAAAAGACATAGAAGAAAATGTCCATGACTACGTTTGTGTTTGTCGTGGTTGTCATATCTCAAGATTCACACAAGTTTCCAAGAATATGGATTCGTACACATATTGTCTTAACTAAACTATCGGTGACAGATTAGCAGACTTCTCATTTGGTTACTTTACTCAGCAGAAGGTGAGTCGGTAAGACTGGAAGAAGAAAGTGTCGTCAGTGCCACGTCTGGGCAGCCCGCCATGAGTACTTCAAGTCCTCCCATATCACGCCAGGACAGCGTCATGAGCCAGTCCTTTCGGTCACTTCTCTTCAAGAGCTGGGAAGGAAGTCACCATAATTTCGTCCACTTCCGGTCAAGGCTTGGTGCTAGTGTCCGTCACAAATACTGCATGTGTAAGTAAAGGCTCCTTAGATCTACCGTATCTGGCTCGATACTAACACCACCATTTCTGTCCTTGGTGTTAATTTCCATTGACTACATATACAGTGTTCATAAGATAATCCAGATACCCAATACGGGCGGCTGATGCAACAACCTGCTGTTAATTAATAATCCGAAACTGTATGATTTATTTCGTTAACTTTGTGTTGGTTTTATCTGGTATTAAAGTGAACAGACGGGCAAGGATGACTAAAGTCGGTAAAAATAGTGTGAATGTATCCAGTATAATTTCTTATGGAATAGAAAAATAAACTTTCCCGTCAAAATCTGTTTGCGTACGTAGAAATCAATTTAAAGTATACGAATGCTAAAACGTCCTCCCGGCTGACTATGTCCGTGGTTACATTTCTACGCAGCCTCCCTTTCAATGCTTTCAACTTTTCTTTACTTTAATGGTCAGAACTGGGAAACTAAGCAGAACTCGACCGTCGTATTAATATGTGAGAACTTTTGGAAGGCCAATGAACGCATTTAGACTGGTTTTCTTTGCCCGACTATTCACTTTAACATTCAGTTTAACAGTTAAACATTACAAGTTTATAATAGTAGGGATATCAAATGTCTAATGGATGATGAGCAACCTGAATGATTTAGCATAAGTTTAGTTCCCTTGTTACTACAAATAATTTCACTATCTTAAACAGATAAAGACGTATGTAAAGTACGATTTACCATCGATAAGTCCCACCTTCCGATGAATTTTGTGACGTCACAATCACTGGAAAGTGGGATTAACCGACGGCAAACCGTACTGTACACACGTTATTGTTCCTTAATTAATATCATTTTCTTTCAAAGATTGTAATATGAGGAGTTCTACAGTAATCTGTTTATTCAAACCCAGTACAAGAAATATCTTTCGAAGATAATACTGAAGGGTAGTGTGTTTCTGTTACATGTAGCTGAATACTCCGCTCTGATATCTAATGCTCAATGACAACAAACTAACTACAGTATATATATTACTATTATACTACAGTACCGTCAAACGTTTCTAAAATGATCACTCAGGGAACAAAAAACTTTTATAGATCGATCAAATTGACTATTTCAAGCAGGTGGTCTTTATACAGATTAAGTCGCTATGGTAGGCTATACTGATTGTTATTCAACATTAATTGTATATTACATGATATACAATATGCTTTGAAGGTTGTCGGTTCACCAGCTCGCCATTCCTGTTCGTCAATGTCGCTCTAGGCATGTTTATTACATCTCTAGGTAAGTACGGATAAATGTGAACATATGTGGGTAAATGTGTAATGAATTTGATTTATTGATAAAAAAAAATATTTAAAATGACATGAATAGTGTACTATAATTTTACCTAATCATGAATCAAAGTCGTGCAAATACATGTAATCACTTCTTCATTGGTTTGCTATGATGTTTTTTAATAAAAGAGAAAGTAAAGGATATTTATAGCACAAATCTGTAGGATTGAGCACTGTTTTTGTTCGCTATACATACGTATATGTATACTTAGCTGTGACACGTTTTAACTCGATCCAGAGTTCAACCTTAATATGTTTTTACATTATAACGAATACCTGACAGGTGTGCTGTGTTTTATTATTTGTTTTTAACATATAACGTATACCTGACAGGTGTGCTGTGTTTTATCCACTGCCGAGACGAGCTGATGATGTCCACATATGTCCTTGTTAATGGCTTGTTGTCAGTTTTCTTCTTCCCAACTGTGATCTTGGCATGGAACAAGCGAGTTGGCGGATGTATCAATGAGTCCAAAAAGGACGAAGGAACCCCGAAAGAAGGTCCGGCCTTCTTTATTGTCGCCCTTTTGTCTCGGATAGCTTCGACAATTATCGGTAATTATTACTGAAACTAACTATCGATATCGCCGTTGGTTTCTCTTTTATCCACATTAAAACTTCACAACAAAAATCAATGACACAATAAACAGTTTGCAAAGTGTCAAATAATTTCGAAATTCCACCTTTTATCATTTCCTGTTTTATTTTACTATTATTTTCCCATTGATACTTTCACCGCTGTATCGATGTTTGAATTTCAACACAACAGGAATTTCTTGGTAGTCACAGTTTATTGACCGATATAACAATGCATAACTTTATCATACTATCAAATATATTTTATCGGAAGAAACAGTACTCACGATGTGCAATGACAGTTTTAAAAATCATCATTACACATAAAATATAAAATATTAACGCTTGATGATCAGGGCTATGTAGTACTAAATAATTTATCAAAGTTTGAAATCAAATATCCTACAGAACTCTATAAAGTTTCTTACATCTAGATGTCTATTTACAGGAACAGTCCTCCTGGTGTACCGCCATTACTGGATGGAGCATACCTTTGAGAACACACTATGTGAAGCGGAATTTTTCCTGACCTTCGCCATAATTACTATAGAATGGACCTTCTTTGTGGTGTTTCTAATGTTTCCCTTTATTATATACTTCTGTCTGTATCGCGTAGCCCCGTACCTGGCCGATGATTTGGAAGAAGAGCTGTGCGATAAGCCAGAATTAACATGTTAACGGGGATAATGACGTAGATACCGACGTTGGAGCTCCGTGTAAAAGGTTCAGATTATGCACTGAAAAATTGGACGATTATACCGGCCAATGGGACTACGTCAAACATGGCTTTCATACCAGAAGTGTCTAAAACGAAATACGGGGTGCTGCGTATGTGCTGGAAATAATGTGTAAATATAAAATGTCCACGAAGCAATGTGTGTATAATATACTGTGATGTTTAAGATGTTAAATTGTGACTATAAAATCCTGTTTGTCTTCCAAATGAGCAATATCAGTTTTTATATGCTCTCATTGCAATTTTCAAGAAAGGTTCTGCAACAGAACTTATTACATTGTAGCATGATGAAGAATTTCTTGGGATTACCTCATTGGTCATGTCATGTGAAAAACTGACTTTCACATATGAACTGTGACGGAATCTGTCGTTTATATTGTAATGTTATCAGGTTTTCTACTTGCGATTTGTACACTCTGTGCTCATTGTTATAATTTTTCTTATTAATATTGAATTAATTATGTTAATGTGGTTGAAATTCGATTTGTAAATTGACACATATCAATCATCAGGAGCAATATGTATATATATGGAGGTATATTTTACACATTATCTATCACTGTTAAACGATAAAATGATTATATACACAGAGAAAATGAGTTTGTCTTCTGTAAGATAGTTTGAGTTTTTGTAACAGAAATGCCATAGACTTCGACGACGAAACAATATACGACCAGAAGTGCTACATTCCATGGTTTTGATAATTCGCTCAAATCGCATGTGCATGTGTTGCACGAGACTAAAACTAATACAACAAAAAACACAAAAATACTATATAAAGTTGACTTATAAATCTGTCGTGAGCACAATATATTTACACGTGAACTTGTGTTGGAATACATTTTTAGCTGGGTATCGTAAATTGTAACTACTATCAGGAGAAGGAAAATACTAATTTTAATGTACTGAGAAATTTATATTGTATATTCGTCAAATTTCGTTCGAAATAAGAACGTGGTGTATTATGGTTGGTGATGATATAACCTTAGGGTGAGAAGCCGTATATGACCATATATAACAACATCCTGGTTGATATTGATTAACACACATGTAACAGAGTGTGTTTACAATGTACATGTATAGGTGAAGCAAATAAGCTAAGCACGTTATATTACTAATAACACCACGGTTTATACAAACCACAAGTGAAATAAATAATAAACGCACTTTAATTGATTCCAATGACCGCAACTGCTGCATTGTTTGATCTATACTCCCAGCCTGCATCAGCTAATGTCTAAATTAATTAAATCAATATTTGTGATATTTTCAATAAAGACGTTGTTGTATTCATTGCACATTGCGCATCTGCATTCGCTTCATAATTTTGTTCCAACGAAGATTCATCTTTTTATAGCTTTGCTGTAATCATTTGACATTTCCGTCATTCCATTTGAAGAATTACGTCTTTCTCGCCTTTGTACACCTGTATCAAAAGTGAACACAGGACCACAGTGGAGCATGGTCAGATATTTTGGTGAATTGGCCTACACAAAAGCCAGCTATTTGAAATTGTTATATTCTACTTAGAGAAAATCGATGGCACTAGCTCCATAAGGATTAAAACAATGTTACCTTTTTAACCGCCTTCACTGACAGTAGGAAATTACGTTTAGCACAATGGTAGCGATTTTCTGCCAAAAGTGTTAACTTGCGTGTCGCTGTTATTGCGTTTAATTCACACATATATCATTTTTAATTTAACATTTGAACTTTGTCCACAAAAAAACAAAACAAAAAATAAATAAATCACTATTTACTATGAAGTAAGCTTTACAACTAGTGCGAGGGTGTTAGCAATCGATCACTAATACATGTAATTCCCTTTTCCTTTTTTACATCTGGAGAGCAGCTCCTCTCATAACAAAACAAATCTACAAATGTAGGCCTAACACCACCTGCGTGTCACATAGCCGGGAGTGTTGTTTTTCGCGGTACCGAGCCTGTGTACGTACTGCTTTGGTCTTTGTTATACATGTAGATATGTTGCTTTAATTCTGCTTTGTGTTAAAGTTGTATGGTCTATCACTTTCGCTTTTTTTTCATAATGAAAACTCTTTAAGTGTTATATACATTTTTCTCCGTCAGTCCGAGGTTTAAACTTTCTGCTTTTACCATTAATTATAAAGTTGCAGCACTGGAAGTATTTTTAATTATAAAAGTAAAAAATCTTTTTAACGTGTACACGTCGATGGCCGATATTTAGCATGTGATACGGCTCGGGAGGTTCCGATCTATACGGGTATCGCCGATGTCGGTCACGTGATGCAACTCGGTTTTCCGATATAACCCGAAAGTTTGAAACATGGCGTTGACAGTGGCGGTTCTTTCAAAACGTGTGATATTTCATGCGACATTTACCGCTATGTCAATGGTATATTGGTGTTTTCATGAATCTGAACTATCATATAAAAGCATTCATATTCACACATTGTATGTTGTATTATCCCCCGCCGCTGAAAATATCATATTTTTGTACCAGGTTCGTTTCCGCAGCATAACTGGAAAACCGGTTGAGATATATGCACGGAACTCCATAGGCACATTAGTCTTTTGGCCTAGTAGTGCCTTTTGATATTTTGAGGTTTTCACTTTTTGTACTTTTTTCTGTAACCATGGAAACATTGCTGAAAATGGCAGATTTTATGTAAGAATCGTTTCCGGAGCACAACTCTAAAACCAGCAGAGATATTTCCATGAAACTTCATAGACACATTTTATGTAGGACTTCTAATTTTGTATTATGCTTTACTTCTTATTTAATATGCATGCAGTAAAACTCAGATATATCAAACTCAATTACTATGCACATTCACTTAATTCCTATGAAACTCGTCGCTGTTTAAAACAAATCAAAAATCGCACTGTTAGCTGCGGAACTTTGTTAAAGCTAAGATCAATTCTGGTATTTTTCAAAGAAACAAATGTTTTCAAAGTTGGTTTCACTTTGTTAAAAAAACATGAATATGTTTTGTATATATTCTTCAATTGCAGTTGGGTTTTAAAATACTTTCCTTATACTCTTACTAGCGTATAAGATTAATGCATTAATTGATTTAGCTCTCCATTGGCGGGGGATCTGAATAACTATGTCCTTGTGAGAGTTTGTGATGGTGAAATTTACAAGAAATACAACTTTAACGTCCTTATGAAAACCAGTTTGTTTCATTTTAGACACTGCTGATGGTTCATTTGTATAGATATTTTAAGGAAATAGATATGGTTTTGAAACACATTTGAAGAATATTTAATATTTTCAACTTTACTGACCATTAGGAATGAGTATATATATGACCACACAAAAGTAACAGAGGCGGCTTAACTACTTTAAAGCCATGAGCTTTGTGGATATAAAATACCTCATCTGGTTCATTCCAAATAATATCAGGTCACGAGGTAATTAGGTTGCAGCATCTGCATATGCTTATCACTTCCTTGGACATGTTCAGTCGGGTAATGCTACCATCAGGAGACAATCTAACGAAGTAAGCACAGACAAGAAGTTGATCTTCTAACAAAAGGTCACAGTTGAACAAGTATTCTTCACAATAGTATCTATTTAACCCGCTAGGAGAAACACATATGGACTTGGACGTCAATGATTTCGTTAAACTCGTTCAGCCAAAGCCATTAAGGGAAATACAAGCGCATCCAAAGGCAAGGAAGAAATAATATTGTTGAGATTGTGAAGACGTAGATAAATCCGGCTAGTCTGCGTTATAAGGACAGATAAATTTGTTGATAATAAGATGATTTCCGTGTTCCTCAGGCATTGCCACATCAATAAAAGATATTCAGAATGAGAGAATGAGAAGGTTTGTGGAAGTCATTACAGTAACTCAGTATTGCCAAAAGAAACACAGAGGTTCAGAATGAGACAATATAAGATGAGATAAGGGCTAGCTTCGGTTGTTTTGCATTCAAACTCATTTCGTCTACTTCGCTCGATATGGCTTGGCTCGGCTAGGTTTAACTCGATCCAAATTATTAAGAAATACATAGGCAGGGAACGAAACGCTACCGAGGAACTCGCTCAGTACAAAAAATGTGTGAATTGTACGGTTGAAAATATATCAGGAATAGACGCAGTTTAATCATTGTAAGACATACATGGTGCCATTATCTGAATACTGTTGTGAAGTTTTGGGTGTTCTTGGTGACGTGGATTAGAAAAAAACTTCAGTCTACAATATAGAAACTGCAAGAGTAATATCAGACTTACCGACTTTTGCCTGTAGATTATCATTATACTCTTATACATTTGTATATAATTCCATTTGGAATATTTACAAAACCACATGTGATTATGTTAACGATATGAATATTCGAAGAAACTGAGAGATTTGTAACATGGATAACATTTGCAACAGTTACATGGAAATAACAGGGGTGCGGTGTAATCACTGTATTACTGAGATTGACCTTATTGGTGACACACACACACCATCTTCTGCGTTGAAGCGAACTTCTTTCCACCATTTAAATTGCAACTCTGTAAGTGTTCCCACCGTGAGTTTGCTTGTAACGAGCATTTGCATTCCTTTAAAAATACTTTATCAAGCCATAAAAGAAAACAATGACGTGGTCGTTTGTAACGTCAATTCTGATTGGCTGATTTAATGGCGTAATATTTTCACAGAAAAAAGTCCCGAAATGAATTAAGCTGAAATTTGAAGAGGTTTATCTACGATAGATTGAACTGTAAAGATCAATTTGAATATATTGTTCATGGCATGGTCTATACCATCAAAAATGTCCCGATATTTGTTTACATCTAGGGTTTGGTACAAAATGCCCACGCGTCATGTTTCGGAAAATCCACTTTCTTATTCTCATGTAGTATGCCGCGGCATGCAGGGTCACGCATATTTATATAGGAGAAAACGATATTTACACACAGATTAGAAATAACTTCAGATATTACTGAATACAAATTTAGTGAACAATATTGGGTTATTAAATCAACATAAATATCATTCAATCAATAGTGTGTATAAGTGATATGATGTAAAATCAATATGTTGCCTTTGGATACAAGAATAGATCGAATTATAATCCTCCGTTTCATCGTTTTAAACAAAACTAAAAACAAATGTTTATCAAATTCGAAGCATTAAACTTGAGAAATAATTTTAATCTGTGTTTTTAAGAATACAAATTCTGGTACACGATATTTTGCGAGTTATTTAGCTCAACTCCCAACTCCTTATCGATGTCTATATTGTGAATTAGTTTATGGGCATTCCAAAGGTTAATGCACGATCAATGTGGGGGGAGTTGCTTCCTAATAAAACGTAGAAAATTTTTATCGGGCGCATACCTCAACAGAGGAGTGTTGTTTAAACCAACGGCAACAGTTTAGTAATTATGTGAAAATAACGCAGATCTAGCGAGACTATTATTGAATGAAAGCATCGAAATATTGGTTCATACATTGGAAAGCAATGTTAAACGCTTGAATGGCCGTAGTGGTGAATATTTCTGGACACTCACCTAATGCCACCACATCCAGTGATGGGATGACGTATGCCTATTTGACACTAGTAGCGTCTTTACTTTCCCTGTCAGGGGGTATCGGCATCATTGTATTGTATTTCTTGTTCAAGAATCTTCGAACACCGGCTAGAAAGTTGCTGGTATTCTTAAGCTTGATGGACGCCACTATAGCTATTGGCAACATTTTAGGTGTGATATGGGTGCTGCACCGGGACGGACCTGTCATTCGGAGAAGTATGGCGTACTGTCAGTTCCAGAGCGCCCTCACCATCTTCTCTAGTATTAGTGCCTTCTGTTGGACAACCATCATGGCGCTGTGTCTTTTTATGGGTATCGTGAGAACCAATATGACGTTCACGACCAGATACATGAAAGTGTTTCACCTGATTAGCTGGAGTTTACCATGTATGGATTACTTACTTATCATGTTGTAGAATTTATATTACAAATGACAATGTAATGACATTATCAGTGTATATATCAAAAGGTTAATTCCAGAAAACTTCAAAGATTTGCTTATATTTATGCAATGATTCAAATCGTATCGAAATAAATAAGAAGATATGTATCTTTTGACAACAGATTTTTCAATGTTCTGCAGACTGATTAATTCTAAATGAGGTTTTCCGTCAAATCATCAGAATTTACAAAAACAAAAAACAAAAAATTTTGTTCATATGGTTGATATTTATAAGCATCAAATCAGAGTCAGAGAAATCATATCATTACGTACACTATTGATTGTTTTATTTTGTTTTATGATAAACAGCCGTGTGACTTACTATTGTTATATGTTTGAAGGTATAGTAACAATCACTGCC